>NC_040016.1:21951810-22008720 GCF_000972845.2 Larimichthys crocea | reverse complement strand
ATTTAAAGCTTCGTCTCCTCACCCGGCCCAAAAGTCAGATTAATAGGAATTTATGTTGTTATGTTGTTATTGTTGTTGTGTTGTTGTTATATTATGAATAGTAATCATAGTAGTCGAAGTTGTGGTCAAAGCTGCAAATGCTTTTGACCATTTATCATTTTTATAACAAACAAACACATAATTCATGGAATCGTTAATTTTAATCAAAGTATCAAAGTATCAATACTTTTGACAACCCTAGTTCGACACTATTGGTTGCTGAAGTGAGCAGACATGAATCCTAACGTCTGCAGTTAAACTCGCATCCTTCAGTGAGCAACAGGGCTGTCCCACTTTCTATTTTAAGAGATCAATTTATTTTTTACATTTGGCTGGTATAACTTGAAACCTTAAGCTTAGCTCAAATTAATCTTCAGGTTTCCACGTTTAAAAATGATTATAACCACTTCTGAATAACGCACTGACTGTCTGACCACTAAAACAAGACAAAAAAATACATGTATTATAAAGTGAAAGACTTTATTCAATTACATAAAGCAGCAAATCCTCACATTTGAGAAACCAGAAGCAAAAGCTTGAAACATTTTATATCAGTATCATAATTTTAAAAACCTATCGAATTTTGAATTTTTTGGTATCACCTCAAGACAAAAGAGGAACACTCTCTGACTCCCGACTGTGCTCACAGCGACATGTTTCCGTTACCCCTCGAGTGACCCAGCCGGGCGTGACATCAGGAGTTAGTGGGACGTCTCGTGCTGTGAGGGCACAGCGGGAATCCAAACGCTGATGACACGTAACACCGCAGCCACTCAGTGCATCACAGTGACGGAGGAAGACGGAGACATATGGATGTGTTTACCTACACACAGCAGGGCCGACTGTGTTTCCATGTTAAGGGTTACACAGGAACAAATGGTGGCTCCGCTTCCCTCTTACTCAAACATGAACATTGACATTTTGTCCTGTTACAACCAAATAATAGGGGTATGAGGAAGTAACATAAAACCAAACGAACAGTTCAATTGTTCTTACAAAAGGAGGTGAGGCAAAAAGGGAACGAGAGCTGTTTAAAAGAACAACCAAAAATAAAAAAGGAGAACTCTGAACAGAGCCTGTACATCTGACAAAAACCTGTCGATAAAAAAACACATCAATAAACAGACCCCTGAACTAGTGGATCTACAGAACTATCCTCAATGTAATAGTGTTAACCTAAAAAAACCCGCCCAGTCCCAACAATACAGTTACCATCCAGCACACCATACAAACAAGCCGCCTGGATTCCTGGTTTAAATGTCCATGATGCTGATGTGGGCGCTGCACAACTCGAAGACGTGTGCCGGTGGTGACCCCAACCTCCTCCAGTTGGGTCCGAACCGGCAACCGGGGCGGCCGAACAGTACCATTTACTCCAAACGACATACACCTCATAGAGCTGCGACCATTCTTCAAAACACATTTTCGTGTCCTCCCTTGCAGGCAGCTGTCGGCGTTTCTTCATTTTATCACAGCATCAAATTAATCTGCGAGAAAACTTGGAACTTTTTTGCGCCACCCATCACAGCGTAAATCACATTTCCTTTTTTATGTTTGTCAAAGTGCAGTCTGAAAATGATGAAGGCTTTTTCTCAGTGCTATTTTCTTAAAGCTTTGTTAGTTCCAGGTTTGACGTTGACAGAGCCCAAAATACAGTTTAAACACAGTGAAAGTCAGAAAATAAAAGCGGGTCTTTAAAGCTTCAAGAGCCTCAGCCTGTGTAAAGATCCAGAACTGAGGCGTCACTACAGAACATCGTCCCTGGCCGGGACGCAGCCAGCATGCCGTGTTCTGTAGACGGTGAGACACGCTCAGATATATGCAGGAGCGAGTTTAAAATGAAAATTAATCAATTAAGACATTTTTAAAAAGTGGCAACACAATGACAAATGTACCAGATACATTTCAATGAAACACTTAAATTCTTTTCTGTTTTTTTTTATTTTTTTATTTCAAAGCTTCGTCTCCTCAGCCCGGCCCAAAATGTCAGTATTAATATGAATTTATGTTGTTATTGTTGTTGTTGTTGTTATTGTCGTTGTTATTATTATGAATAGTAATCATAGTAGTCGAAGTTGTGGTCAAAGCTGCAAATGCTTTTGACCAGTTTATCATTTTTATAACAAACAAATACATAATTCATGGGAATCATATAATTTTTATCAAAGTATCAAAGTATCAATACTTTTGACAGCCCTAGTTCGACACTATTGGTTGCTGAAGTGTAGCAGACAGTGAATCCTAAACGTCTGCAGTTAAACTCTGCATCCTTCAGTGAGCAGACAGGGATGGTAAGAGTGAACTGAAGCCTGTCCAACTTGCTATTTTCAAGAGATCAATTTATTTTTTACATTTGGCTGCGGTAACTTGAAACCTTAAGCTGTAGCTCAAATTAATCTTCAGGTTCCCAGCGTTTAAATGATGTACACCACTTCTGAATAACGCACTGACCTGCTAAAGATATTCTGACCCACTAAAACAAGACAAAAAATACATGCATTATAAAGTGAAAGACTTTATTCAATTACATAAAGCAGCAAATTCTCACATTTGAGAAACCAGAAGCAGAAAGCTTGAAACATTTATAATAGCAGTAGTCATAATTTAAAAAACCTTATCGAATGTTGAATTTTTATGGTATCACCTGTCAAAAGAGACAAAAGAGGAAACGCTCTCTGACTCCCGACTGTGCTGCACATGCTGACATGTTTCCGTTACCTCGAGTGACCCAGCCGGGCGTGACATCAGGAGTTAGTGGGACGTCTCGTGCTGTGAGGGCACAGCGGGAATCCAAACGCTGATGACACGTAACACCGCAGCCACTCAAGTGCATCACACTGACGGAGGATAGACGGAGACATGTGGATGTGTTTACCTACACACAGCAGGGCTGACTGTGTTTCCATGTTAAGGGTTAACAGGAACAAATGGTGGCTCCGCTTCCCTCTTACTCAAACATGAACATTGACATTTTAGTCCTGTTAGACTAGATATAGGGGCATGAGGAAGTAACATAAAACCAAACGAACAGTTCAGATTGTTCTTAACAAAAGGAGGTGAGGCAAAAAGGGAACGAGAGCTGTTTAAAAGAACAACCAAATATAAGAAAAGGAGAACTCTGAACAGAGCCTAACAAAGACCTGTCGATAATAAAACACATCAATAGACAGCACCCCTGAACTAGTGGATCTAACAGAACTATCCTCAATGTTATCAGTGTTAACCTAAACTAAACCCAGCCCAGTCCCAACAATACAGTTACCATCCAGCACACCATACAAAACAAGCCGCCTGGATTCCTGGTTTAAATGTCCATGATGCTGATGTGGGCGCTGCACAACTCGAAGACGTGTGCCGGTGGTGACCCCACCTCCTCCAGTTGGGTCCGAACCGGCAACCGGTTCATATGGGACAGACACTACAGCAACAAGTCCATTTACTCCAAACGACACACACCTCATAGAGCTGCTGACCATTCTTCAAAAACACATTTTCTGTGCCTCCCTTGCAGGCAGCTGTCGGCGTTTCTTCATTTTATCACAGCATCAAAATTAATCTGCGAGAAAACTTGGAACTTTTTCGCCCATCCATCACAGCGTAAATCACATTTACTTTTATGTTTTGTCAAAGTGCAGTCTGAAATGATGAATAGCTTTGTTCTCAGTGCTGTTTTCTTAAAGCTTTGTTCCAGGTTTGACGTTGAGCAGAGCTTGGGTTGTGGACAGAACTCACACCATACTGTGCTGTCACATGAGGTCTTTGTATTACTTTAAAGAGCTGGGATGATTTATAGTTAACAGTCTGTCTTAAAGGTTCAGCGTGTGTTTATACCTGAAAATAAAGATTGTAACGTTTTGTTATCTACAGACACCGTGGGTCCGTCATGTTCCTACAGTCGTCCAGAACAGACAAACTAACTCGAGTTTTTTTATGCATTTCTTCTTCACACTGGGCAGGGTGAGGCTGAGGTGATTTGAGTTGCAATCAGCGACCACACCGCTCGATGCTGAATCCTTCACAGTGGTCCTTTAAAATGGTAGAGGCTTACAGCACTGCGCCCTGCAGAGGAAGCAAACCACTCGGTTCATCCAACCTCCTGTCTGGAGACGGGTTTAAAAACGGTAACGATAAACGTTCCAGCTGTGTCACACACTCGTGCATTGCTGTGTGAATTTTAGTGTAGGGAATAGGGTTGGGTCAGTTTCTGGCTGGTCCGCTGCACAAGCTTAAACCGGCCTGATAGGGAACTGGTGTTTGTCATTACGAGCCATTCAGTCAAATCAAGATGAGAAGAAGCAGTCCTCAGCGACGTTTAACCCTTTCGTGGCCAGTTGTTTCAATCCTCTCAGCTCTGTGGCAGCATTAGCTCCAACTGTGGCTACGACTCTGCTTCCCGTCAGCACTCACCTGCACCTGTAAACCTCTTCTTCTTCTTCCCGGTGGTCCAAAAACAGCTCCGGTACTAACACGAACACTCCCCCCCCGGTGCTCTGAGCTCACAGTCCAGACGGCCCAACTAACAAACTGAGCTAACAGCGGCTACAGTTGGCAGCAGTTTACTTCACTGTCCATCATAAAGTCTGTAAATCACAGAGAGGACATCAGAGGGAAAACCAGAAAACATTTTCTCCATAAAATATGATCCAGTGAAACAGTTGGTGGTGACTTCAACACAAAGTTACATAGTGCATGAATGACTGAGGGACCATTACCATGATTACAAGTCACTGTAGCATCAAAATGATTTATTCTGTGGGAGAAAAATTACACAATGTTGCTTAAACATCGACCAAAGCGTCATGGCATGGACAATAATGTATCGTGAGGACAGTTGTCACTGTTTTAAAGGAAGACTTGGTTTTAAGGTTTCAGGGACCGCAATGCAAGTGTCCTCAGCAGTATAGAAAGACAAAGAATTGAGTGTTTGTAACTGAGAAAATGAGGTGCGTGTGAGTAATGGTGCTGTTCTTTGTCAGCACCAGCTTCTCATAAAAATAAACTCCCAATAAAACATTTGTTTTTGAGGTCGAAACAGACAACTGGGACATTGTTAGTTATGAAATATTATAATATTTGGATACTTTAAGCAGAGCGATAAAAACTGAGAAGACACAAACATCATTCAAGTATGGATGGAAGACAGAGTCAGAGGAGCGGAGCTGAAAAAGAGAAACACCTGGTGATCATTCTGAGTGCATCCCGGTCAACACACAAACACACAAACACACACTGTGGTCATTAACTTTGTGTTGAACCATCATGACCTCACATAACCTACATCCCGCTGTCTGCCATTGTTATCATGAACGCCGACTCCTGTAACAAGATCTGGAAGCCGAGCGCCAAGAACAAACACAAAAATCTGTATCTACTCCCACCATCTGAGGAATGTGAGGACCTGGTGGACTGACTTCATTTTCGATGGAAACAACAAGTGTGCGCTTACTGTTGTAGTTCGGACTGATTTCCCAACGAGGGTCAGTAAAAACCAGGATTCGCTTCAAAGCTGAAGCTCAAGGATGAATCAAAACCGATTATTTTGCAGGTTGGTCTGTTGAACTCGGCTGCTATTGTGGCCAGCATCTATTATAGAGCCACATGGTGGAGCAGTGTTGGAATATTGAGGGACGGCCAAGAGTTTTAAGCCTCATTTGAAGCCAATTACCAAAGTAGTAGTTTGGACGTGGGAAACTGTTTTTTCCAGTTGGCTTTTTGTTCAGCAGGCGTTGTTGTTGCACACATTGTTCGGGGTACTTGTCCATGTGAAGGTTTACAAGGATTTGGTGAAGTCTCTCGACCCATAGTACCACAACGTCACATTTTTTTGGCCCCATCACTTCTGAAACGAATCCAGCGCCCTCGACTGCAACAATCCGCAAGTGGGAGGTGTCAAGAAAGAGGCACGTCAATGCCGTGCGAGGACTACAAGCACTTCAAATCTGGTTATAGGCCCAAAAGAAAGAGTAATAATTCAGACTTTAATAGTTAATTAAGGTGCTGGTGATTTTTGCGATCATATAAAACAGAAGAAAAGCAGCAAATCATAACAATTTAGAGGCCAGAGTCAAAATATTTGGTGATTACTAATCATTTTGGCCCTAAAACATGACACGCAGATACATTCAATAACCAACGGGGTGGGGCAGGGGAGCAGGGGATGGAAATAGTTGCATACGAGGAACATTACAGCCTCGAGACAAACAGCAAATAAAGCTCTTTTATTGATATCCAAGCCAACTGCTCAGATTAAGCTGTTGCCCTCAGCCATGATATGTTTTGTGGGAATGCCACACAGATAAGGCTTGTTGTTTTTGGTCTTTACCGATAAATACTTTGACCGAGTACCTGAATATAACCATGTGTTAGCCACAGGGAGGGCGGATCTGAGAAAGCTCCTACAGTTTGTGTTATTTAGGAGAATTTGTGAAACTACCCTGCTGAAAAGAAACCGGAGGTCATCTGATGTACTCAGCTCCTCGTATAAGAGATAATCAAACAAAAAACAGGAGTTTTTTCAGATATAGCATGTTGGACTTCTGCCACTGGACATAATCACACCCATGCGTCTGAGATTGTTCCAAGATCTGCCTTTAATTTTCATTAAGAAAGGTTGTTTTTTTGTAACCAGATATAAGACATGGGGATTTGCTCACTGACAGTTGTACTTTGGACACGAGGACAAGCGCCAATTTCTGCTGCAGATGTAGATGGTGGGATTCCAGCCACAGAGGGGGGAGAAAGGATAATGAGCTGTCTAAGAACACTGGCCAGACCCGGACGGCTCATTAACGCTCCGTCTGAAGGCAGCGTTCACATCGCGTGACACGTTACACGCGTTTTCCACTCGATCACAGTTTTTCAATACAGGAGCCGGATCCTCTGAAGGTTTACATTTGCAGGTTTACTGCCAGGCTAATTTCAACCCTGGAGGTAGAGCTGGCAAACAAGTCAGGTCAATATATCTATTAAAAGTTGAATTCATCATGAAAAACATATTGGAACAAAAACTAGTTCGTTGATCCTACAAAACTTCACCCGCCAACGACAGAAGCATTAATTAATTATTTAATTACCACTAATGTCATCCTCCTCAGCTGAACTTGTGCATGATGCCTGCACACTTCCTTTTGCACGTTGATAGAGTTGGCAGGTCTAATTCTGTGGAAAGAAATTAGTACCTACTGGTGCTGTCAAAATTAATGCATTCATTTTGACGATTAATTTTAAACAATTAACGCGGTTTTGTTTACTTCCGGTGGTGGCTGACCCATAACCTTTTTAAGTGTTGAGTCGTACGTCGACTTCGACGCCATTTTGGATGTGGCAAAGTAGAGCTTTGTTTCCCAGATATATTAGTGTGTGTGTGTGAATGGGTGTATAAGAGGCATTAACTTAAAGCCCTCATGGTGACTGCGCCCTGGGCGGTCGCCCACATTGCCCACAGCTAAAACCGGCCCTGCTTGTATTAGTTTACGGGCAGATCTGCCACATCCAATATGGCGGACGCGTTAACGTATCGCAGCAACGGACCAACCCTGTCAACTGCTGTCGTCTCATTTATATATGTCTATGATCTATCCTAATATAAGGAGAGTCTATGTATATATGTCTATGATCTATCCTAACTAAAGGAGAGTCTATGTATAGTTCTATGATCTATCCTACTAAGGACAGTCTATGTATATTGCTATGATCTATCCTAACTAAGGAGAGTTATGTATTATGTCTATGATCTATCCTAACTAAAGGAGAGTCTTATTATGTCTTGATCTATCCTAACTAAAGGGAGTCTATGTATATGTCTATGATCTATCCTAACTAAAGGGAGTCTATGTATATATGTCTATGATCTATCTAACTAAAGGAGAGTCTATGTATATAGTCTATGATCTATCCTAACTAAGGAGGTATGGGGAAAGATGATAAGGACTTTTAGGGGGAACATTTCATTTTAAAAAGTTGCCGACAAAAACAAGGCAATTTGCACAGTTTGCAAAGCCGAATTTAAAATCTCGATTAATCGCGATTAATTACAGATTATTTTTTTAGATTAATTAGTTGTTTTTTTTTTAATCGATTGACAGCCCTAGTACCTACATGAAACTGCTCACAACAAGGTCTGGGAATTATCTTCGGTAAAGGGGTCATGATTTCTGGGAAGAGAACAATGAACCATTTCCCAACAGTCCCTTGAATTCTGACAGACCTGCAGTACACTGATGACACAGCCCACCCAGATATCTGGGTTTGGAGGATTCATCTCTGACTGCGACACTTTTAGTGTCCTCCACTTTGAGATTCTCAGAATCCAAGAAAAAAAAAACGAATATGGATATCCAACATAGTGTCAACAGCTGCCTTCAGCGATATGACTGATGTCTTCAAATCGACCAGGCGCTCATTTGTGTCGAAATAAGGGAAGCTGGCCAAATTTCAAACAGCACTGCAAATGCCTTAACAATATGCTAGTTAATGTGTACTTAAAGGGTGTTTTAGTGTCACACATATCTTTCTAATATTCATATTCAGTTTTCACCTGCACTTTCTAACCGAGAGCTATAACTGCCCATATTTCAAGAAACACAATCACGTCCATTTGTTCTCCACTGGAGCTGCCATAGGTTATTATGTGTTGTGTGTTTCTTTCAACATCTGGTGTTTTATTAGTCGAAGCTGAGGGACAAAATAGTATGTACTATGAAAAACTTTCTACCCTTTCCCCTATCACAGTTCATCTAGTGTTTGAATAAGGGCGGTTATCCGCTCTTAAAGAGACCGGAGTCCGTCTGAAAGCAACTTCAGTTCAGCTTAATTAATAACATATAATCAAACAGGTACAGTCACTGAATGAATGTTAGTTAATGGCATTAGTCTGACAAAAGTCATAATTATAAACATTAAAGCAGCTCTGCCAGCGTGTAATACTGCTGTAAGAAATATGGACAGCTGTGCACGTCTTTGTTATGTTATACATGACTTACGCTCCAGTTCTGGCATGACATCAGCTCTGCTCCCCGTCAGCATTCCTGCACACGCCAAAAGCCTGACGACCTCCTCTTCCTGTGGTCCAAAACGCTCGTGGTACAAACAACACTCGCCCTGTGCTTTAAGCTCAGAGTCAGAGGGAAAACCAGAAAACATTTTCTCCATAAAATCAGTGAAATAGTTGGTGCTGTGTGACGTGATCGTACCTGGAGCAAAAACAGGCACGTCTCATCGTCTATAGTCAGACTGAATTTTGTAGTTTGTATAATTGAATTTATTTCATTCTCTAAAAGTAGTTTGAGTGCCACATGCAACAGTTTGGTCTTACAAATAACAACAAAGTTTGAAGTGATGAACCTCACTCTGTACTCTAAACAACAGGAAATGATATAAAACACCATTCAGCTTTAAATACTGCCCTCGAATTTCAAAGCACTTGTTTCAAACATATAAATCCTGCACTGACAATAAAGTATATTACATAATGATTGATCGTACTGACCATGGCTTGCAGTCAGTGAAACTCCTCTAAATAAATAAAGGTCTTTGTGAGTTGCATTTGTATTGTGTTATTCATGCACATGTGTGTCTTTGTTGGTTTCAGACAGACTGATTTGAGGTGGTTTCTCTAATAATCTGACGAGGAGCTGCTGACAGTGTGTGAACGCGTGTTTATCGCTGCGATGCGCTGCAGCTGTACGTCGATTGATGCGGCGGTGACGAGCTTGTGTGTGTCTGACGGAAATAAACAGAGAAGGTGCTTTCAATCGTCATGTATAACTAATACATGCCAGTTCCAATCTATAGAAACCTGCTGTGTCCTGCCCACACTGTACTGAGAGGACGTCTCATGAGAATAAGTGAAAACACCTGTGCTTGTGACAAGGCGGCGTTTTTCTTACAGAAACTTTGCGTTCAATAGTCAACCTTCTCTTCCTCTCTCTTATTCGCTCACACACAAACATGCAAACCATTGCAGGACAGTTTTAGTCTTTAATGGAGGAGCATCTTTGGACAGCAAGCTGCTCCCTGCAGCCGGATCAACCCTTTGGAGGTGCAGTGCCACAGTTATCACTTTGTATCATACAGTAACTATACAAACCTCTGTGAAACATGTCGTGCTATCTAAATAATGCTCCAAAGTTCAGCTGAATGCTGGCGACTTCTAAAATAACACTGTTCACGTCCGGCCTTCCTAGTTGTGCTTTGTATTCGTTTGAGAAGGCAGAGCCACTTGACCCCATGTCCTCTACGCCACAGATCCCCAACCACCGGGCCACGGACCGCCATAGGTGATTTGGTACCGGTCCGTGGGCCTTGTACTATTAACCCTAAATAAAAAAATATTTTATTGATTATCGAGTCTGAACGATCTTTTAATTTGAAAAAACGACTCGTCTCGGTCACGTGATCAAAAATTTAACCCACAAGCAGAAATGAGTAAAAAACAAACTTGAGCTTCTTTGGAAAAGGAAAAAGGCCCAATGAGGAAACCGAAGAAGATTCTTCGACTTCGAAGAAAAAGAAAGCTGCATTTAACAGACTACAGGTACTTCCCAATCACAAAAGACCCCCGAACTTCGAAAGAATGAATGGACCCATTTGTGAACAGACCAGATGAATCGAGCCTGTCCGATTGCAAATGACGGTGCCCTTGAAATAACTCTGTTGGTGTTCTGGATTAAGATCAAGGCAGAATTTCCAGAGATCACCAAAAAAAAAAGAAAAAGCACTGAACGCCTTGCTTCCATTTCCAACATCCTATCTTTGTGAAGCAGGATTTTCTGCAGTGACAGCGACCAAAACCAAATTACAGAGTAGACTTGACATTGGTAACACACTTCGGGTGTCGTTGTCTCCCATTACCCCCAGATGGGACCGGCTCGTAGGAGGGAAACAAGCTCAGGGCTCCCACTAATTCAGCGAGATGGTGAGTTGTGTTTTTACGCACTTTGGTTTTAGTTGTATTTTATTGGTCAAAGCGTTGAAAAGCGTATGGCAAACAGACGCCAAAGCATTAAGATATATTTTTTTGTAAACTTTATTTTTATTTTTATTTTTAATAAATGCACATGTTAGGGGTTTTGGAGATAAAGTCAGAGAGAGATAGTGAATATATTGGTAGAAGGATGCTGAGTTTTGAACTGCCAGACAGGATTTGATTTGATTTGATTTTAGCACATAGTTAATTACAATATCCACAAAAGATAAAACAAACAAGAGAAAAAAACCCCTCAAAAACAAACGAACAGCAAAAGGACATTATACGAGAACCTCCTGAAACAATTACAGAGCGTGAATAAGAATGCAAGCTACTGTATTATACAGGGCATACACACAAAAATAAAACACAGCTGAACACATAGATCCGGCATATACACACATCAAGGTGTTATAAAGAATAAAACGGAACATTCAGTTCTTGATTACACAACATACATTTCACAGATTTTTTAAAAGGTGGTTGAGTGAGTTTAAGAAGAAAGAAGTGAACTCCATATCTTGGAACCTCTGTAGGAAATCATTGGGAGGCCTAGAGGAGACCAAAGACCAAAGACCAAAGACCAAAGACCAAAGAGGAGGTTTATGGATGCAGTGAAAGAGGACATGAAGGTAGCTGGTGTGAGAGAAGAGGATGCAGAAGACAGGGTTAGATGGAGGCAACTGATTCGCTGAAGGGAGAAGCCGAAAGGAGAAGAAGAAGAAGAAGAAGAAGAAGAAGACCATAATATTCCAACAATTATTTATTTTTTTTATCACAAAATGGGGAATTACATTTTCACAGAGGGGGACCTCGATATACTTTGTCTGTAAACATTTATCTGCAGTACAAATATTGCAAGAATAATCGTGGCCACTTGCAACTGAGAATGCAGAATGTTGTAGAAGTAGGACTGCAGTATCAGTACATTTACTTTATCTAGTTTTTAATTGTATAAAATATATAACACTAATGCTAATTTAAATTTTCTTCCATGTTCTTGTTGGTCATTTTTATGATCTGTGCAGATTGTTGTATGCATTTTAAAGACGGTTTTATAATTTTAACATGATTTAAAAATTTCTCCTGTTAGTTTAACACTCCACTGTTGGAAAGGACTGCACACACACACACACACACACACACACAGTCAAGTCTGATACCACCAGTCATGCTACTTGCTATGAAAATATCAGTTTGATAAAATTTGAAATTTTAAGATGCATGGACTCCACATGTTTGTGTAAAACCTGATGACCCATGTTGTGACGTCACAGACCGTTTGGTTTCCTGCCCTCTTAAATATTCAGTGGGGTTAAGGTCAGGTCGGGTGGAGTTAAGTTGGACTCAGTTGGTATTCTTAAAGTGTTTTGGGGTCATAATCCTGATGTAGTATGAATTCTTCTTCTCGACAAAGATCTAAACCAGAGGGTGTGACTTGTCTCTGAAGAATGGAGTGCTACTTCATGGACAGTGTGTGCAGTCAATTCGGTGCAGATGTCCGTCTCCATACACTCCAGTTTCATCCTCTCAGTCCCAGAGGCGGTCCTGGCTACGTTTACGCCCTGGGCAAACCCCCTCCCGCACCCGCAGCCCCCCCAACACAAAAATGTATTAGATTTGTATTACTTTATTATATATGAAAGGTAACAAGAACAGTGTAGCACTGACATTAACATTAGCTACAGGTGTGAAGTGCAATCTAAAACTTTTCCAGCCTTCTTTGATGCAAAATCATCAATTACATCCAGAGAGACGCTCCTGTGACATAGTGGACCTCAAGTACGTTTGAATAAGCTTCAGCTTTGGAAAAACTCCTCTCTGCTTTAGCTCCTGTCACTGGAAGGGTCATGACATCAGTGGAAGTCCATGATGAAGACTCCACATCATCAACCACTGCACCTTTGCCAACACCGTCGGTTCGGCGGTCAATCAACTGGAGTCACGTGAGGTCACGTAGACGACTGAACAGATTTTTTTTATTATTTTTCACATTAACCCAGTTAATTACATGTAGGTATATGGGTCTGTGTTAATTCTATGAATGAAATACAATTTATTTGGAAGCAGTTCAGATCAGTCTATCCCTCGCCCCCCTCCACCTTTGACACACACACAACCTGTATGACTCTCAGCAGTAAGCTGACGTGACAATGATGGCGCCCACTCCACTAACTTGCCGTGGAAATGAGCGGTATAGAAAACTGGCGCCCTCACATAGATTGCGCCCACATTGCCCATAGCAAAAACCGGCCCTGCTCAGTCCCCTTACAAACCCTTTAAGTGTTGGCCTTATTTTAAACTTCTACTGATCCTCAGAGACCACGTCCTGTGGTGGGATTTTGCTGATTGGAGTACTGTGTTCTGTATTTAGCAGATTTAGCAGATGTGATTAGTTTTTGTAACCCTCCTTCTTGATGGCGTGGTCACTTTTGGTCGCCCTGATTGTGCTTTGGACCCCATACATCCTTTTTTTCAAGAAGATAATTATTGACAATTTATTTTGATGATGATGACCAACTATAAATAATATTATCAACTCTAATAATAACCCAGAAAGATGCGTTAGTCATGTGATCTGTAGTTTTGATGCATCATTAGTTTAAATGAAAACTCAAGTTAGTCTGCAAACATTTAGCTGCAGGCCTGCAGACTGAAAATGTTTTACCTGTCTAATACAATGTACATGTGTGTATATATATGTATATGTGTGTATATATATGTATATGTGTGTATATATATATGTATATGTGTGTGGTATTAGGAGGTGAGGTGTGGATTTCCCAGGACAAATCTCTTGAGTCTGTCGGGTTACTGACATTTCAAAACACACTGCTCTCCCTCTGCCATAAATTAAATAGTCCTCAGCCCAGAGTCTCCTGTTAGGAAGCTTTCCTCGAGAACTAAGTGGCTTTCATCCATGTGAAAGCTTCCCAGAATTTCTTTCCTGCTGGGATTTCAAAACACACTTATTTCCTGAACTGTGTCTCACACACACACAGACACACACAAACAGACCCCTTCGTTTTATTTCTTCCGAGGCCTTTAATCTTTAACTTTTTTGATTATGATAGAGAGAGAAACATTTAAAATGATTGTGGGTTTATCCAAGTTTAAGGTTCAAATGCTATAATCTTGCAAATTAAAGCAAAGCGTTCGACGTTTAATGGGTCCTGACTTTACTGAGGGGTGCCTGTGTGGTTTATGAGGTAACTGAGGTATTCTGAAGCTGCTTTATGAGATCTTTAGTGATTTAGGTTCATGTTTGCTCAACCATCTTAGAGGAAATGTTTGTTCATAAACCTTCATTGTTTTGGTTTTGTTGCAGCATTCTGTTTTTTTTTATTAAGATGATATCTTAAAAGAACACAGAAGAATACGAAGCTACACATTTCAAATCTCCAAATATCTGTGTGCTCCTCAGAACTCAAAACCAGAAACAATGCTGAGAACAAGATGTAGGCGCCTTTAGCTACAACCCTGGACGTCAGTCATTGGTGAATATCCTGAGATGTTTTTCAAAGCTGCGGCTTCAGTTAAATGTCAAACATTTTGACACGTAGTTAATTTTTGATTCACATGTCAGTGCATCCATTCCCCGTCTTCCCTGTTATGACTTCTGCATGTTGTGGATCTGGTGGGACGGATCACTCACTGTCTGAATTTCAGTGTTTTGACTAATCACTTCCTGTGTGGAAAAGTTTTCCCACCAGTGATTGTACAGCCGCTGGAAATTTATTTTGTTTGCTCGGCTGCACCGACGCTTTCTGTAGAAGGAAGAAAAAACCGTTTGGTCAATTGGGGCCATCTGGTTAAAGTTCAGGACTCCGGGAGGCAAGGAAGGGTCTGGACTTCAGATGAGTCTCCAGAGAGTGACACCATCAAAAACTGCTGACGTGATACTCCTCTAACAAGTTTAAACTAGCTGTTAAATGAGAACAGTGTGAGGTGGCTGCCGTCACTGGTCTCTGCTGAAAACACATCCAGTTAATGATGCCAGCGCCTGCTCGAGCGGCTCATCACACGATACGTGAAGTGCTGTTTTGTTTTGTTGGGATTTCTTGCAGCGTTTCTGGACCGCCTGAAGTAAACGCTGGGCCAACAAACAAAGATGTCTGGTCTTTGTTTGACGTTGATGTGAAGTCGAACCAGATCGCGGAGTGGCTCTGTTCACACTGCAGCCGAGATGTTTGGCATCTCTGAGTTCCTCATGTGGAGATCTGATTATTTCAGTATGAAGAAAAAGAAACATGCAGCTCGCAAACTCTCATGTTCTCGCAACATTTGTGGTGAAACCTATGCTGACTTGTACTGGGATGTAGAACACGTGACATGACTAAATATTGTGTTTAGCACTGAGATGATTCTGATAAATGAATCAACCAGTTTTATTAGTTTGCATTGCACGTTTCATTATTCAGATCTTTCTTGTCTGGCTGAACAACACAAGCTATTTGAGGACTTCTAAGTATTTTCTGGCATTTTTATTTTAAGTTTATTAATCTAAAAAAACAACTAACATATTAATTTATACTAAAAATAATCACCAGCAGCTCTCGTCATGTTATTCACCCGAGACAGCAGCTTGATTTTTTCTTCCTGGACTGAAATCCTTCAACGATAAAACGGTTTCTAAACTTCCTGACCTATGCAAATGTTTTATAGGCTGCCAGGTTGTTAAGTTGCTGTGAGTCTGGCTCTCTGCACTAACGAAGCGCGAGTCTGAAGTAAAATATAAAAGACATTTTGTCAGAGTTGCAGCATCATTGAGAGTTCATGCAGTGCAGCCTTAATACAACTGACATGTGAGAAACACTTGACCCAGTTTTAGCTCAGCTGAGTGTGTTATTGTGCAGCTAAAACTCACTCTGTGCATGAATGAAAGCTGTGTTATTAATCAAGTAAATCGCAGCAGGTGACTGTGGTTACACGCCCAGTTATCAGAGGTGCTGAAACAAACAGAGCTGTTAGAATAATTAAAAGCATGAGTCGAGAAATATCCTTTGTTTTTGTTTTGTTGGCAGGTAATCCAGACAAGATGACAGATGACACAAATATATCTCGGATCTTCAAAACAATGAACAAGACAACAGAGAGCCTGGATTGCAGTGGACAGCGCCACCTGGCATCAGCAACGTCGAACCAAACAAACAACAACAACAAAAAAAAAGCAGCTGTCCAGTGGAAGAAACTCATCAGACGCCACCGCGGAGATCAAACAGCCGCATGTGGAACATGGAGTTCTTCTTCAGGGAGGAGGAGGAGGAGGAGGAGGAGGGGGGGGGGGAGGACGGGGGGGGGGGGGGGGGGGGGGGCCGATTGTCACCAGTGATAAAATAAAAATACACCCACAGCAACGCACCAGAGACAATAAAAGACTTTAAAAGACAGAAAGTTTTCTCTTAACACGATCCAGTCTTCCTCTTTTCATTTCTATGACATTTAAAGTTCCCACATTCAGTGTTTTCATTTAGATTATCTACACTGTACATGTGACATCAAAACTATGAAATAATGGAAACTCACATGGAATTATGTGTCAACACACAAAATATCTTTTATGTTACAGATTTAAGACGGTTCCCATGGATGCTGTGTCATTCCAACGGTGGTGGTTAAGTCCCTTGAGTTTCTAATAAAGGATGAAGCGCTGCAGTGAAACCAAACCACGACATATGGGGACGCTGTTTCACTGTATTCACTGTATCTGAAGAACATTACACAGATTAGACTGACACTGGATTCAATCTGGTTTGGGATTAGAGGTGGGAATCACAGTTTGGTTTCGATTCAAGCAGCATTGACCCGACAAAGAGGGATTCTCAAACGTAAGGTCAGTTTCTTGTTCTTTGCTTAAATTGATAAAGATTTAAAGAACATTAGTGTGGATGCTGAATCGGCGTCCGGTCACTATTGTTCTTCAAATCTTTATTATTAATCTTGCATCTAGGTTTTTTTTTGGGCACTTAACTCCTCCCACATACTTTGTCCTACAGAAACCGTTCAAATATCACAACGTTCGGCTCATTCAGCACATTACGCCGTGTATTTTATTTATTTATTAATCCATACCTTTCATACTTTTTAAAATGAATGGCACAACCTTCAATTTTTTTTAGTCAAATTCAAATTGTTCAGCTACAGACTTCATTCAAACTTTAAACTGTACACAAGCCTTTGTAACATTAAACTTGTATTCATCTTTTTTAAATCTTTCACAGTTTTTGAATTATTACACTTTAACTTTAATCATTTCACATTTTTTGCATCCACACCGCATTTTCCAGTTACTGATTACGTCTCTGGTCACAGATTCATAAAGCTCCTGCACATATTCTGCTGATGTTGAAACATTTTGAACTCTGTTACAGCTGCTGCCAACGCCGTGTATAACATTGTTTGTAGTTTGTGGTCGCCTGCCCCTGATTGGTTCCAGTTGATGAAGCGTGGCCACCTTCGCCGTCCCTTCCTGTGTGTGTGGTACCCAGTCTGACCGTCCAATCCACTCCGTCATTTAAGTTGGAACAGGCCGACAATCGTGGGTTGAACTTGCCAACGTACCTCTCTGTGTTATACTCGTGAATTTTATTGTCGATGTTATCGAGTCTACTAAATAGTTTTTTGTTGAGGTATTAACTGAGCAGGTCTAGTTCATTTGCAAACACAGAGATATTTCTGTTTAAGGCCGCTCGGTTTATGGGTGCTGTTTCGTTTAGGCAGTTAAGACTTTGATTTTTAAAGAATACTCTTGGTTATATTTATTTCTTTGGCTTGAACAGCAGCCACATGTTTCCCTTGTAGTCTACCTCACCTTTTCTTGTTGTATAATTAATCCTAATTCCTTCCTTACCGAGTTCTTGTTACTTACCTTTCCCTACACATGCTGGCTCGTAACAAACTCGCACAGCCTGTATTTGCTTCTGCCCTCACAGTAAGACGTAACATTGCTACTTACAACAGCGAGTGTTTAGTTCCAGTCTGAATGAATGCTGCAAAAATATTGATTGCTGCAGAATTCAATGGTTGTTTGCCTCGTTTTCTTTGTTGTAACGTTGTGTTGTCTTGTGTTGTCGTCTCTGGGGAGGAAAGCTGCTGGTTTTATTAAAGCCGTTATGAAGCCAAACACTTCACTCAGCTGTTTTGGCAAAAGGAAACCGGCATCGGTCTCTGAGTCTTTGGCACTTTTGGGAAAAACATTCCATCACAGCTTTTCTAAAACTTAAAATAAACAAAGAAAAATGAAGTAACAAGAAATACTATGTAAGCTGCATTATCTCACTGTATAGCAGCGTTTTCTTCAATATGTTTTCTGTTATGGTAGCTCGTCAGGTTAACGCTACATCATCTTGTTAAAAAGCTTTGTAAGGTTTTATTTCCAGTCTGAATGGCGTCATAAAGTAAAGAACTGAGGCGGCTTCAATTGTAAAGTCAAGATGATAAATGGCTCTAAAGGGTTCGATCACATCTCCGACTTTCTACTCACTGCGTTTATTATTTAGGTTAAAACCAAACGGGGCTTGTAAAAGAAAAAGTCACGAGTTCAAAAGTTTGTGGAGGTTTTTCTAGTGACGGCAGGGAATGTGAGGCAGAGGAAACATTTTGTAGAAATGTGGACAGCTATACACGTTTATATTTGTTCTGATTACATTACTGATGATCAAAAACTAGCAGCCAATCCTCTTCACTCTCTTCTCCTCTGCCATCATGTCCATAGAGGCTGCTGAGCCCGGTTACCTCCTCTTCTTCTACCTGGTAGTCCATAACGCCTGTTGGTACAAACACTCAGTGCTCAGAGCGACGGGTACCCGTCGCTCTGAGCTCACTGCCAAGCTGACGAACTGAGCTAACAGCAGCTACAGTTGGCAGCAGTTTACTTCACTGTCCATCATAAACTCTGTAAATCACAGAGAGTTGAGGCGGAGCAGCCGGAGGACATCAGAGGGAAAACCAGAAAACATTTCCTCCATAAAATATGATCCAGTTTCACCAGAATCAGTGAAATAGTTGCTGCTGTGTGACTTAGTGCCGTAAAGCGTTACGTACTTCTCCCGACCCGGAGCCCAAAGTTACATAGTGTGAGAACAGACGTACGAATGACAGAGACACCGTTCAGCTGAAGTCAGCGGCGTGTCAACAAGATTTCAAGAAAGAAAAGTTAGTAGATGTTGCTGATCATAGAATATAATCCGTTTTCTTGTCTTCATTTTCTGTCAAGTGTTGACGCTGAAGCCCTGATAGGACTCGCTGTCTTGTCTGCAGTACTAATCAGTCTCATCATTTTGCACAGCAGCTCACAAATGTTTAAACCAGCACTGTGCAACAGGAAGATATACATATTTCTGCCAGTTCTTCTGGTGACCCAGAGAGCTCGACGTACTGCAACTCAAGACAACACGAGCAAATTAAGAAAACATATGAATCCAAAACTTTATGCAATGATCTCAGGTCACGATGCACTAGACGTGGCTGAAAGGCACCAAAACTAATAAAAAACCTGCTATGCATTGCTCATAATATCCTCACTTGGCTTGGACGTCCATGTAGCAGCTGGACTTTAGGACTTTAGGTGCAGATCAAAGTATTTGCTTTATAAAATACCGTGTCTGGGTAAAATGTGGCTGGAAATTGTCATATTATAATGATGCTACTGGCATCAAACGTCACAAAATCTTAAAATACATTTATAATATTCTCCTAACTATTAGTCTGTATGATTTCACTTTGTGCTTCACATTACAAAGAACTCCTAAATACACTCCCCCTGCACTAATCAGCACATGGTCTCTCCCTGCTGGGACTTTCAGTCCCAACTCCCCGTAGAGGTGAGTGACCTCAACACAAACGTTTCATTAATAATAATGCTGCACAATCAAGCCACAGTCAACACTATAATTTTAGTTTTCCAACCACAATGAGCACATAATGACAAAGACAACTGTTTGTCTTCAGCCAGGCTCAGAGAGGCAGAACAAGATCTACAAACACATGAACACATCCATCGATGAAGCATTCATCGCTTTGGTTTGCGCCTTGTTGAGATAAATGACACCTACCTGATCATTAAGTCGCTCTCTGTGTGTGTTTGGATAATATTAATGTTAATCAGGGGTGTTAGTCACTTCACGCTCTATTAGGTTGTTGTGGAGAAAATGCTGAAAGTCAACGGCACCAGGTCAGGAGGGAAGAGACAATCTCAATCAGAGACATTCTCACATACAATCAGGTATGCATGAGTCGGCCAAGCTCAAAAACGGGGTTCAACATAAAGAGGCTCACCTGGGAGCGTCCAGGTTTCTTTGCTGCATGTCACCCCCCTCTCTCTATCTCTCTCACACACTTTCCCGTCATTCCTCGGCCGCTTCTATACATAATAAATGTTCAAAAATGAAAATACAGGTAGATTGTTAGAAAAAAAGCTAAACTAAAATTCAAATAAACACGTGTGTACAATATTTTATTATTTCCTGTTTTTCTACAGCACGTGTTGGAGATCTTTCACCAAGATTTAGACAGATAGTGTTGGTAGGTGTTTGGACGTGGACTGTTTTTGGTCTCAGGACGCCGTCTGACAGACAGACTCGGTGATGTAGTGACTTCTCGTGTTCTTGGACTGGACGGTATCTGTTAATTAAAGGAAATATTTATTTGCATGCTCTGGTTCACTGTGGCTTCTTTTATGGAGCATGTTTTCCTGCAGCAGTACAGAGTCGTATAAAAGTTTAACAGCGCAGCAAAACTTTAACGTTTTCCTGCAGTTTGGATTCTCTGCTCTGTGTTAAATGAGCGCCATGGACAAAACTGATTCTAACTCAGTGGATGTGATTTTTGTTGCTGCACTTTAGGACAGGAAAATGAAGGTTTACACTAGTGATGTGTCGGTCGCGAACGAGCCGGTTGAAAGAGCCGAATCTTTTAAGTGAACGACCGTCCGTCCGCGAGCCGTTCTTTTTTATTTATTGATTTATTTTGAACTGCGGGCATTGGCTACAGGTGTCACATGCATGCTCTGCAACCAATCATGTGAGGATTGACAAGGAGCATACCACCAAGCAGGGAGGGGCGGGGAGGAGACGAGAGGAGGGAGACACGCTGAAGACGAGAGACGAGTGTGGTGCAAAGATATATTATTTTTTACACTATACCAAAAACATTTTGGTTTTATTTGTCCAGATGTCAGTGGTGGGCATTAACAAAACACATTTACTTGAGTGTTGTTATTTAATTTCTCTTTTTTTCAGTACTTTGTGTGTGTGTGTGTTTATATAAATATAAAAAAATAAAATGTCTGTCCTTTTTTAAATTTCTATGCTTGGGTTTTTTTAGGCGTTTCTATCTGCTTTGTGTAGCAGAGTGGTTCTTCAAGCCGGTTAGTGCATTCATTGGGAGGTTTCAGGGAGTTACAAGGGATTTTACAACTGTAAATGCAGTTGGCTACAGCAAATTATTGAAATTCAAGTGACATATGCGTTCAAATACAAATCACAAGTAAAAACGTTGCTAAATTTGGCTGAATTATAAAAGGTGAAATGAAGACTCGGGAGCCGAAAGAGCCGGATCTTCTCGGTGAGCTGAGCCAAATGATCCGGCTCACTAAGAAGAGCCGTAATTCCCATCACTAGTTTACACTGATACACCCACAGAGACGTGCAGAGATCAGAGAACACACACTGCCATCTGCTGGTACTTTAACAACTTGGAAACAATTTGCAAAACAACAATTAATTTCTACTCAGGAATCTTTCAAATAAGATCACGTAGAAAATCACTGCCACTGAAAAACATCAAACATTGAGAAATTATCATAATTCTGCAATAATGAGAGGAATGGATTGATTGGAATCGGATTTGTATTTTTAAATATTTTGATTTGAAGCTCAACCATGAACTAATTTGCATGAACAAATATATTAGGATTATAATGATTTATTTATTTTCTCTTGGAGAAAATAAATAAATCAAGTAAATAAAAGTAAGAAAGGAGAAATGTGCAGTGACTGTAAATCATGACCTGTGTTTTTTTAGCTGTTATTATACAGTGTGATGGCATGTGGCATCCTGTGGGAGAAGCCGCTCCGCTGTCTGTCCACTGTGTGGTGGACAGGATGCTGCTCATTGTCCATGATGGAGAACAGTTTATTCAGCGTCCTCCTCTCCACCACAGTCTCAAGAGACTCAAGTCTGAGTCCAAGAACAGAGCAAAGCCTTCCTGATGATTTTATCAAGTCTGTTGGTGTCGCTGGCTCTGATGCTGCTGCCCCAACAAACAACAGCAAAGAAGATGGGAACCGACAAATAAACGAAAGTTGGTGGTGTTGACGGTGTAATCCCGGTCACATCACAACCAAAGAACAGCTCTGCAGCCCGGATGCTGACCTGTTGACCTGCTCGCCGTTGGACTCCATCCATACTGTCTGCTGAGAGATCCTGCATGTCAGCACCTGACTGTCCACCATGAAGCACTGGACCTCTTTACCCGCCCGTCATAAGGAACATCAACTCACTCTCACAATTCAAGTCTGAACTCAAACCCTCCTGTTTAAAATCTGATCCTTTTCCATCTGATTCAATGGCATTGTCCTATTTTAACCTGTTTTTAATGTTGTATTCTTGTAATTTGATACTTTATGGTTCTTTTGGTTTGTTTCTGTCATTTGCTGTCTACTCTCGTTTATTTTAAGGTGACAGAAAGACACCTATGAAATAAAATGTATCATAACATTCATGAAGACCTGGACCCTTTTTATACAGTGAAGGTTTAAACACACGTCTGACTGAAGAAGATGATGATGATGATGGTCTTATGATGATTCCCAACACCCAGACCCTGCCTTTGTTCTTCTTGGTTTAGTTTAGTCTGGATGTTTTCTGTGACAGTACTATTTGAAATCCATGTGACAAACTTGTAATCGATGTCAGCTGTATTACACTGCACCTCTTAAGACCTCAGAGGGACAGCTGATGACGTAGAGGGAAGAGAATGGACATGATGTCTTGATTGGACAGAAGAATTCTTTATACATTTTGTAATCTAAAACAAAAAAATAAAGAAAACTAAAGCTCATAATTCTACTTTATATTTATCATTAAGCTCGTAGTGGGTGGTGCATTATGTTGAAAGGCGTTTCAAACCTCGATTTAATGCAGTTCAGCTCAACTCCAAACGCAACGGTAGATAAATAGTGAAAACTGAACATCGTCTTTGTAAGAGCAGAGCCGTCATATCGGATCTCATCAGATTGGACACGTGTACCTTGTCGTCTTATCTGAATTATGCTTGTAAGAGTTTTAATTCAATCAGCAGACTTTCAGAGCGGTTCTCAAAAAGGTTTAAAGCGCTCCACATCTGCTGATCTGACATCTGGTTTACATTTCGTCAGTTAACTCGATTTCCATAATAAAATAGAAGCTCTGATTGATGCCTGGAAGACTACCGTAGACGATCGTATCGAAGGCTTCATCTGGCCGGGCCTGTTTGGATTGTACAAGGCCAAACAGCAGCTTCCTTTTCAAAATATCATTCCCACAGACTGGATCGACAAAACATTCAGTTCAGTGCCACTAATAGTATAATCGTAGTGTTTCCTTATAATGTTTCTGCCGTCACTCTTGATGTTTTTACATCGAGGTCACAGCTGATGGACAGTCGAGGTACATGAACCACAAACCCTGACAGTTCCTGCAGTCACGTCGAATCCTTCAAAGCTTTGCAGACTTCCGAGGACGTTTGACTGACAAATGTCCACCATGTGAGTATTTGAAGTCCTGGGACGCCACCTTTTAGTATTTATTTACGTGAATAACGTAAAGAGGTTACCAGAAATCAGTGACGAGAGAAGGGGAGTGGCACATCACAGAGATCCCCGGCTGGAATCGAAGCAGCAATGGTGTCAACGTTTGTTTAGCTTGAACCAGCAGGATCCTTGTTTGTTTTTAGACTACTCACTTTTCTCACAAAGTCAACAACTTACCCAATAACGTGTCCCTCTGTACGAGGACGTTAGGTCTGTTAGAACAATGTTTCTCAGTCCTGGTCCTCGGGGACCACTGCCCTGCATGTTTTAGATGTTTCCTGCTCCAACACACCTGGTTCAAATGAGCGGCTCATGATCAGGCCATTGCAGAGCTTGATGACGAGCTGATCATTTGAATCAGGTGTGGTGGAGGAAGAAAACATCTGAAACATGCAGGGCGGAGGTGCCAGAGGACCAGGCTTGAGAAACACTGTTAGAACTTCTCATAGTCGTTGTGCTTCGACATCCAATGGGTCAAGAAACAAGCCAATAGTTTGTCCAGATCTAAACACATTAATCCAGTGAAACTATAGCTACCTATATTATTTAACTTTGACTCATCTGTCACAAGTTGTAGGGCAAGACTGCGATTTGGTACGCAGCCAACATCCTGAAGAGTATTGGAACATAACCACTATGTCTACTATTTCATCTATGCGGTCTGTAAACTGACGGACAGTTTGGGAAATTAATGTTCATTGTGTTTTCTTGTTTGATGATTTAATGAGTCACATCGTGTTTCTGGATCCGTCTGCCACAGTCGAGCTGTTAACTGGTCATGTACCCAAGTTAACAGCTCGAATGACGATACAAGATCAGTGATAGGAATGAAAATCGCAGCAAACAATTGTTCTTTAAGAGTTACACTTTATCAGGAGAAACAATCCAGAGTCAACATGGTTCTCTTTATTTCTCATAGTCAAACATGAGTTTCAATCATCATAGTTTACAAGCAGCTGAGCTCTGATTTCAGGCTGTAACCGTGGCCAACGCTTTATCTTCATTGGCCACAGTGAGAAATTAAAAATTAACTGGGGGGCGTTGCACATGTTTTTTTTTTTGGCCCTTCAAGTCAATTAAATAAATCACTGAAAGAACAGAAAGAATAAGACTTGCTTTGACGTGCTTTGGTGGTCGCTTTGGCAGCAGTGCTTCTCTTCACCCTCTACCTGGATAATCACCCAGTAACGCCGAGCACTTCGTGACCAACTCCAGTCTTCTTGATAAGTGCTAACAGAGGGCAGCATCGATACACAGGGGGGATAAGGCCGCTGTACACTAAACCGTTAATTAAAGATACAGATAAAAACCTGGTCGGTCACCTTCCACCTCGAGCTGTGACGAGACGGAGAGAGCGCTCAGATAGAAAAGCATCAGGGTTTGTTTTTATTCCATGAACGGAGAGGGAATGACAGAAACGACAGGAGGAATTCTCTCTAACAGCCACAGAAGCACTTGATGGTGTTTCAGAAGAGCGTCGATGAAAGAGGAAGTCGAGGACAGAAGATGTCGGCGTGTCGGAGCTAAATGAGACTTGTTGGGTCGATGCAGGTTCGGCACCAAAGTCCTGCTGCGACCAGAAATTTGATTTTAATCAAAGATTGATCTCACCTCAATGAAGCAGAACAAGGGTTCCAAACTTCAGCCATGCCAAAAATCACTGATCGACACAGGACGTGATGCGAGATTCATTTCTTCAGCATTTGATATGAAAAGCTATTTAAAGGGGGGGAAGATCCCTGAAAAGCCGAGAGCGCAACCTGCTCAAACTCTCAGAGTGCTCCCACCCACCAAAAACACCAACACCCTTCTACCCACACCTCCTCCTCATCAGCTGGACGGGGGCTCAGTAGCGATAGTGGTCTGGTTTGAAGGGCCCCTCGGTGGGCAGACCAAGGTACTTGGCCTGCTTGTCGGACAGTTTGGTCAGCTTCACTCCGAGTTTATCCAGGTGGGCAGCTGCGACCTGCTCGTCCAACTGTGGACACAGAGAGAAACAGCTTCTGTTAACACCGAGTCGAAGAGCAGAGGTGACTTATTTCACAGTGAGGCTGCAACTAGTGAAAAGTCAACAAGACTCTGGCCAGTTTTTACTTCTTAAGCTCAAACTTTGAGGATTTGGTGACCTCTAGTGTTGGAGTTGCTAATTGGAGCCACGGTGACTCATTTTAAAGTGATGATGAAAAACACCACTATCATTAATGTCTGACCTTCTTGGGCAGGAAGTAGACTCCCAGAGGGTATTTGTCAGTGTTCGTCCACAACTCGATCTGAGCCAGAACCTGCAGGAGGAGAGGACCGCTGATTAGATTCATGTTTAAATCGAAATCAAGGCTGTGAATCTTCGTGTCCCTGTATCATGATACCTGATTGGTGAAGGAGTTGCTCATGACGAATGATGGATGTCCCATGGCACAGCCCAGGTTGACCAGCCTGCCCTCGGCCAGGATGATGATGTGACGGCCGTTCTTCAGAAGATAGCGATCGACCTGAGGAGGGGACGGAGACGGTTCAGATACAGATTGATGTCAAGAGGAGGCGAGCGCGGACTGAGCGAGAACACGGAAGAATGTGAAAGTTTCCCTACCTGAGGCTTGATGTTGACTTTCTTTGCAGCGTTTTTGTTGAGCCAGCTCATGTCGATCTCACAGTCAAAGTGTCCGATGTTGCAGACGATGGCGTCGTCCTTCATGTTCTCAAAGTGCCTAAAAGGCAACACAGTTATTAACATGCAATCATGTGATAAGAATTCACACTGAATTTCACTGGTCTGTCAAAACGTACTCTCCCAGGATGATGTCCTCGCAGCCAGTGGTGGTGACGAAGAGGTTTCCTTCCTTGCAAGCCTCCTCCATGGTGGTAACCTCATAACCTACAGCAGGAGAAGGCTTTAAACTGATGCTCACATAACGTGTGGCGACTTTTTGTCCCTCCCAAGTTCAGCTCTGAAGACGAGTCTTCTCACAATTTGTGTTCATGGTATAAATATACTTTTGGCCGTCGTCACTTACCCTCCATGGCAGCCTGCAGGGCGTTGATGGGGTCGATCTCCGTGACGATGACGCGAGCTCCGAAACCACGCAGAGCCTGGACGCAGCCTTTACCCACGTCGCCATAGCCGGCCACCACGGCGACTTTACCGGCGATCATCACGTCGGTGGCTCGCTTGATGCCGTCGATGAGGCTCTCCCTGCAGCCGTACAGGTTGTCAAACTTACTCTGCAAGAGTAAAAAACAAGTATTATTCAGGAGCTTTTTACAGGCAGAAGAGATGATTGGCTCTGGTGTCAGATTTAAAGATTTTCATGACCTCTAGTTAAGAGCCCTTCAGTTCAGCTGAATAATTAGTCAGTGAACTCTCACGTGGCGTGCACTTATCTCGATGTGTGGAGGATTAAAGGTCGAGGCAGGTTACCTTTGTAACGGAGTCGTTGACGTTGATGGCGGGAATCTTCAGCTCGCCGCTCTTCAGCATCTTGTACAGGTTGTGGACGCCTGTAGTGGTCTCCTCTGACAGTCCACGGATACCTGAAGACACAAGATCACATGATTATGGAAAAATACCCAGTAAACTTCCACTTTTAGACAAAGCTTCATTCAAATTATCGACATAAAAAGACAATGATAGCATGTAAAGTGCATTTCCAGCATGTTCCCCTCGAGTACAGGAATAAACAAAGCGATAAGTGTTGGTGGTGAGAATCACTCCGAGTCCTCGGCGTGTCGTAGAGTCTCAGTGCAGACTACCACCGCTCGCTCTCTGCCACCTTATGACACAGCTGCAACACTGACGGTTGGGCTGCAACGCCTCAAGGGGCATGAAGATCAACGTTAGGGGTTCGGTGAGTGAAAATCCATCAGCCACTTTGGCGCTGAATTCTGGGGCGTACCTGCCAGAAGTTTGGGGTACTTCTGGTGGACCATGTTGGTGAGGTCTCCTCCGTCGTCCAGGATCATGTTGAGGGGCTGGCCGTCTTTGAAATACAGAGTCTGCTCGATGCACCACACATACTCCTCATCGGTCTCACCTTTCCAGGCGTACACTACACAAAGAAAGAAAGAAAATAAGACAATGATATCACAGTCTGCTGAGAACATTCCCACAGACGGGCAGTGAATCTAAAGTGTCGGTGGTGAGAATCACTCCGAGTCCTCGGCGTGTCGTAGAGTCTCAGTGCAGACTACCACCAGTCTCTCTCTCTGCCACCTTATGACACAGCTGCAACACTGAGTTGGGCTGCAACGCCTCAAGGGGCATTAAATCTATTAACGTACAATATATTGTATAGCACAGTGATCTCACAGCCCAAAAAACCTTAATACAGTCCTCAGCTCATTTCATAATTTAGTCAACACCAAGGTGGGTGTGTTACCTGGAACACCAGCCTTGGCGATGGCAGAAGCAGCGTGATCCTGAGTGGAGAAGATGTTACAGCTCGACCACTGAACCTGGAGAGAGAGAGCGCATCGGAAAAGATTAAATTTGAATTCATCTAAATTTTATTAGAAAACAAAGTTAATTAAAGACTTCTTCTGGGCGATGTATGCACAAAAACTGGATTTCTACCTAACAGGTTTACCACTGGGCAACTTAACCTCACAGCTACAGTGTGTGTTTGTGTTCAAGTGTTGGTGGTGAGAATCACTCCGAGTCCTCGGCGTGTCATAGAGTCTCAGTGCAGACTACCACCGTTCGCTCTCTGCCACCTTATGACACAGCTGCAACACTGACGGTTGGGCTGCAACGCCTCAAGGGGCATGAAAATATTAATACAGTAATAATACTAAAAACTTCTGTTTACACAGACGACAACTGAAGCGCGTCTGTTGAGGAATTCAAGGTTAATCTTTGAGGACAGACAAATGTTCGGTCGCTCTCTGCATCATCATAAATATAAACCTATATGATCATCATGGACTTTAAAACTGTCACAATAAAAGCTGAATGAATGCACTGCAGCTTCAAAGTTCAGCTGCATGTAAATAAAGATTTTGATCAGTTTCCTCTTAATAACCTCACCACAGTAAAGTCAACTTCAATCCAAGCAAGACACTGATCATCTAAAAATGTACATGTTATTGTATCAAAGCTAAGAGAATGTGAGTTTGTAGGTGACACAGCAGTGAGTAAAATCAATCGGCGGCCTGAGAGAGCAGGTCACTCTCTCTGTTGGTTCTCAGGCTGCAGGTTTCCGTGAGACAAAACCAGTTCCCGGTCAGACAGATAAAAGCCGACATGAGAACAGAACACACTGGCCTTGAGGCAAAGCGAGGGGAGAGACAAACCCCAGACTGGCAGAGAAAGTTCATTAATGGATCAACAGACTCGTCCTCCCTCGGTAACTGCTGCTGCACTTTAGTGAGGCAGAAGATGAATGAAGTTAAAGATATCAAAAGAGGCCGCACTGCGTTATCAGTAAACTGCTCTCCAACCTGTGCACAGTCACAACAGCTAATCTGTTAATCTACTGGCCTGTACTCTGATTTATGATGAGTCATGTGACTGAAGAAACCACAATGAGGAGAAAGACTAACTGAGGCAAACGATCTGGCTGAGGGTGTTTTGATTCCTGGTAAAGATTGACTGGACCCAAAAAATGAACAACAAGTTGACTGAACACTCCACTGAAACTCTCACACGTCACCTCTGTGTTGTGTTTCGTGACTGATCAGCTGGTAAACGTCACCTCAGCTCCGAGGGCGGTCAGGGTCTCGATGAGCACGGCGGTCTGCAGGGTCATGTGGAGGCAGCCGGCGATACGCGCTCCCTTCAGAGGTTTGGACTGACCATACAGCTCCCTCATCTTCATCAGACCGGGCATCTCGTTCTCTGCGATTTCGATGGCCTTGCGCCCCCATTCGGCCAGGCTGATGTCAGCTACGAGAGAAAACAAGAGGTTCAAAAATGTGACGATAAAACAGCAGTGAATTATTCACAGTCAAACTATAGTATGCTGTGCAATGAACTGTTTGTAAAGGGCGTTAACAAAGCTCAGATCTACGGTCAACATGATCTAAAACTCAAACTTTGATGAGATTACATCTCGCTGCTGCAGAAAAGAATCAGGATGTGGTTTTGGAAAATCAGCAGATCTGTTGTACTTTAAATGGAGAAGTCTTGAAAGAACAAAAATCAGTTGATGACATCTGCTGACATTATTCCCGACGCATCTTTCTTGCCTTCTCGCTGCCTGCACAGCCGCTCTGTTAACGTCTGTTGCCACATGACCCTGCTAAATGAAACACGACACTGGAAAACGAGCAACAGCAGCTAAAATGCATCTCATAACTAACTTGATTTGTTTGTATTTGTACGGAGTAGAGCTGTTGAGACTCTCACATCAGAGCAACGAGTTAGTCGAGGTTTATTTCTTCAACGTGTCAGAACAAGTGTGTGAACGATAAAGAGTGGAGGCGTAGTGTGTGATAAATAAAAAGGATTTACACAGATCACGACGCAGCTTGTTCTTTTTCACTTCTCGTTTCTTTAGCTGCAACTCTGACCTGATGATCGTTTGAAAACTGTTTTTCCCTCATCATGTGCCTCTGTGGCTAAAACACCATCACAGCTTTTAACAAAGGTGGGAATGAGTGAAGAGACGCTCGTCAGCAGGTTAAACACCAGGCTGATATAAGAGATCCACCGCTCTTCATACAGCACGTCAGCTGAAATCTACAATAGTGTAATTACTTTATCCCATCATCTTGTTGAAAATACGGTTATTAACACACTTTGACTTGTAGTTCATGATAAAATAGAAAACATCGTCCCAGTTTAACAGGAGGTGAAGCTCAGGCTACCACAGAGGCTGCAGCCTGTGCAAACACCTCAGCGGGGATAACTGCTCTGAACCGGCGCTGGGCTGAATGTCCGGACCAGGCCAGAGAGTTTACGCCGAGGTCAAAGTCGTGACTAGTCTGAGTTCAATGTTGAAGGATGTGACTTAGTGTGTGTAGTCATCCACCAAAAAGGCATTTCATAACGATGGAGATCATTTTTGTGCCAACAGATCAAAACTAAGAGAACAAAGAACTTAAATCTTTAATTCTGTTCAAGTCGAGACTCTGAGGGGTCGCACCGAGGACGAGAGTGAGTTAGTGTTTCATTATATCCTCAACTAAATCTCTAAATAAAAAAAGCCCAGAAAATGTTGATCAAAGTTTATCAGAGCTCCCAATTAACTGATTATCAAGTCTAAAAATTATTTTGTCATTAACCTCTAAAAGGACTTAAAAGCACCAAAAATAAGGCCACACAGAAACAGGCAGCACAATGAAGAGAAAGATTAAAAACCTTAATTAAAGAAAAGGTGATGAAGAAATGACGATCAGTAACAAATATTCTGATATAAAGCTTCGCTGAACTGAATCACCACAGCACCAGTCTGCAGACTGACAGACGGCCTGTAGTAAATGATAAGACGAGGCATTAATTAACATTTCTGGACTTGAGTTGAACTCTGACACTGGACTGTGTATAGTGTGTGTGTGTGTGTGTGTGTGTGTGTGTGTGTGTGTGGTGTATATAGACTTTGACCCACAGCTATCTGCAAGCAAGACATTGAGTAACCTCTTCACACACACGCAGCAGGTGGACGTTCAGTGGAGGATACATGAGTCTGGTTACCGTATTTTTCGGGCTATAAGGCGCAATATCAGTTTTATAAAGGCGCCTTGTGTCAATTTTCACACATAAGGCGCAATAAGTGAAACAAAACATGTGTCAGGTCGAACTTTATTCAACTAATTCACAATGTGTCAGCCTTTGTGAAAGACTGATGCCTTCGCCCAGGCATCATCCACGATCCATTGGCAGACCGTGGCGCAACTCGCCCTGTCTTTGTGAACGTGTGCCCGCCTTCTGTCATCCAACTTTAACTCTGAACGACCTGTTGACACCAACATCCAGCGGGTTCTTTGGTTAATCCACCCGGAACGATGCATGCACCGGATCAGTTTGCCTCACTTGGGTTTTGACAATGTCGGTGAGACGGCGCGGAGTCGTAGGAGATTGGTGGAAAAACATAACATAAAAACGGACGCAACCAGAATTAATACATAAGGTGCACTGTTGATTTGAGAAAAATCACATTTTAAATGCGCCTTATAGCCTGAAAAATACGGTAATAGCCCAACATATGCGCCTTATAGCCTGAAAAATACGGTAATAGCCCAACATGTATGTTACATGCATGACCTGACACGTGCAGTTTGTTCATATAAACAATAACTTTTATTTAAATCAACGTTTAAGCGTCACCACGTGCAGCATTACTACGGTATGTTCAGTCAACACGCTGTGCAGCTCAGCCTGCGCCTGTCACTCAGGCGGCGTGTCGCAGGGCATGACGGGAGTTGTAGTTCGCGAACGGCGTCCAGAGCGAGCAGCGTGACGCGTGCGGCTCCGCTAATAAAACTACAACTCCCAGAGACTACACGAACGTTTTACTGCCTCGGAGCGGAGCATGCTCGACGCTCGGCGCTAATTCCACCGTTTCATGTCGATTCATTCTCGGATTTTTGAGCAAACGTAAAAAAAATAAAAAAAACTACAAATCCCGTTAGAAGCTAGAATAATAGCACGCGCGGCTAACGTGCTAATGCGCGTGCTACATAATAATAACAACGGTTGAGCGCGTGCTAGCAAGTTAACGATAGCAACAACAGAGCCGGGAAACAGTTATAAACATTGTATTGTTAGTAAAACGTTATTTAAACGTTAAACTAACGTTGTTTTGGTTGTATAATTCGCTTTATAAGCTGCTACAAGAGCCGTTACGAGCGCGCGAGCCAACCAACCGCCAAACGTTCGTCTTTAAAACGCGCTAAAACAAATAGTTTATATATTTTTATATTTTTTTGCACTGACCAACTTTGTAGGGAAGTTTCTCAGACATGGTTCTTTCTTGGTGTTCGGTTCCGGGGGAGGTTGAGTGGGTCGCAGCAGCCCGGCCGACAGACGGTTCCGGGGGAGGTTGAGTGGGTCGCAGCAGCCCGGCCGACAGACGGAGGCAGAGAGGGAGGGACGGGCTCATGACGGCTCGCCTTTTATAAGGCGGAGCCGCGTTCAAACACCACGGAGGGCGGCTCAGAGCCGCGTTCTGATTGGCCCGAGGCTGCTCCCGCCCCCCGCGAATGAGGGATTTGATTGGATGACGCATGATGTAGGGGGCGGGCGGCCAACCAATGATCAGTTCTTTGACTTGAGGTTTATGTTTGAGGAGTTTGGAAAAGAGGAGCTGGAACAAGTTCAGTCTGGACCTGCTCGGTAAATAAAGCTCACAGTAAATTCAGGTTACACAGCAGGACGTTATATTTATGCCAATACATATATACATACACCTTTTAAATATGTATATAGTTATTTTTCATGTCAGAGGAAGGAGAACAAAGTCACCAAATCCAAAACAGTTCAGTTCAGACTGTGAAATATCTCTGAGTAGGATTATTTCTACAGTAGGATTATTATTTTTTCTTTTATTGCTTAAGTAGATTATTAATAAAGTCAATAATTCAGCAGCCGGTGTAAATCACAGGTGGCACACACCACATCAAAGTTATGTGAATGGTCTTTGAAGTATAATTAGGGCGTGTTAAATTAATATTTACAATGGGAAAATTTGCATACTAATGAAGACTTTAATTCCTGTATTTTTCATGTTTTTATGTCCCTTGTCTTTTAAACTGTACAGCTCCATCAGTACATTTCAAACCAAAGTAAAAAGTCTGCTCAAGGACACTCAGCTCTGAAGACACTGACACTGTGGGTGTATGTTATGTGCTATTGTGTGTCACTTTGTATTATGTGTCCTGTGTGTTGTTTGCTTGGTACTGTTTGTTATTGTGCTGTAATATGTTTTAATTGTGTCTGCAGGTGAACAGTAGCTGTAAGATAATTCTGGTGCAGTACATCAAATGTAATCGTTTATGTTAATTACTGTACATGAAATAAATGAATAAAGAAATAAATAAATTCTGATTTTATTCAACACACACATGTAGTACACTCCTTGGAGAATGATTCATCCTAACATCATGTAACATTAAAGGTCCAGTCACTTTCTATTTTTTATATAGTTTTCTGTATGTATAGATGTTTAGCACCAGTTAGCGTCTTAACACAGTTAAGTTAGTTAAGTTATATATTTATCTTCTATGCAAATGTTTAAATCCTCTGCAAATGTTTAGTTTCTCTGTACATATTTACATTTTGATCTACCTCAGGTCAGTTTAACATATTGGATACTGTGTTATAGGTTAATTCTGATGTATGTTCAATGTATGTTTGCATGCTGCTACTGGATGCTTGCTTCGGGATCGATCGATCTATCGATCTATCTATCTATCTATTCTAGAAATAAGAACCATTGTGTTTTTATTACCTTAGAATGAGTCTTTGTATCTACAGTGGAAGCAGGTCCTCTTCCAAAGAGTTCACCATGTTTCTACAAACCAAACCACTGGCTTTAGGCGGCCACCGTAGTTTAACCTTCATGCTTTGAATGAGGAGGGTTAGGCGAGGGGTATTCAGTTGGCTGCAATCTACAATTTCACCATTAGATGTCACTAAATCACACACACACACTGCACCTTTAATTAATTGCATCAGTGTCCGATCCCCAGACCTTCAGTAGATCCCCAAAAGCCCAGAGTTGATTGTGTGTTAATTATAATTGTTTGGTTGATTTTCAGTATTCCTGTAGCCTAGCCTATAAATTTAAACAAAATATTGCATTAAAGATACAACACTGGTTTCAAAATTGTGAGTTTGATTTAAAGTTGTAAGCAGAAGCCAAAAGATACCCAACTGCATTGTTAATAGTAGTTGGCCACGTCTCTTTATTGGTTTGTTCACAAAGCGTGAACCCACTAATCAATGAATCTACATGAAGTCTGCAAACAGAAGTGAGAGGACATTAAATACAACTACCTGTATGATCCGCCTCAAACAGATACAACGTAGATACAATGAGGTAGCCGAGTATGTTTTGGCTCAAAGGCATTTTAAAGGTGTGTTATGTCAGAGAATGGTAATTTTCTCATTAGTGTGTTTGTTATAATTGGATACATATGAAGTGGAGTTAGGTAAGAAGGTATGGCAGTTGGACAGCTGAGCAGGCCATGGCATGCAGATGAAACTGCCTATGAAAGCAGCCGATGTAGTTTAGCCTGAGGTGGATATGACGTTGGTGTAAGCTGGCTCAGGAGCCAAGTATCTGCTCTTTGTTTGGGCAGGGGTGGAACGAGAACAGTGGCACAGCCAGCGGGCTCGGCAGATTCATGACAGCATTGCCTGAGTCAATAAAACTACTATTGACTCTACTTTAAATGTATTAAAATGGAGGTTCGAACCATTCCAGCGAACAGTTCATATCTCATATAAATAAGTACATGTGATGATATTTAGAATAAACTTTATTTGTAAAAGACCTTTCATGCACAACATGCAGGAAAAGCTGCAGTATACACTCGTGCATGTGCGTGTACTAAGAACAGCTGCAGCCCAACCTAAACTCTAATCCCGGTCTTGGCCTTTGCTCCGGTATTTCATCCATAAAGGAGCATGTCGGTGTCGCTGAGGGGAAAGGTCCTCACACAAATTCACAACTATGTTTGATTTTAATATTAAATTGGGAATCAATTATGCACTAAAATAAATAAATGCACTCAAAATAATGCAGAGGAGAGGAAGTCAGCTCATTTTCAGATGGAGGTGCTGAACCTTTGACCATTATATTTCCTGTGCCACAGACAGCTGCTGGCTAAAGATATATGTATGGAAATACTACATACAAGTTAACATATCACTCATTTTTGTGCTGATATCTTTCACTTGTACAACATGCACAACTCTGCACAGTACAAGTACAATCGGAGATACATTTAAAGCCAAAAGAAGGAGGTAACATATTATGAAAACATATTTTCTTATTAGGTTTTAAAGTTATACATATATATGGCTGTGAGTATACCGTGCATTTATATACATTTAATACACAGGGAGTGAAAGACTCTGGGCTCAGAGCTGAAGGGGCTAAACTCAGCCGCCTGGTAGAAACATTATACTACAGCTAATTTAAGAGCGAGCATGCTTCAAGCGGTCTCGGTCAGGATCACAGCGGACTGTCACCCAAGTCGCTCTCGAGTCTTTGAGCCGAATTCCCAGTTAAACACTCTCAGAGGAAGGAGACCAAAGTCACCAAATCCAAAACAATTCTTTGTTCAGACTGTGAAATATCTCTGAGTCGGATTATTTCTGCAGTAGGATTATTATTTTTTTTCTTTTATTGCTTAAGTAGATTATTAATAAAGTCAATAATTCAGCAGCTGGTGTAAATCAAGTTATGTGAATGGTCTTTGAAGTATAATTAGGGCGTGTTAAATTAATATCTATAATAGGAAAAAATGCTAGTTTGCATACTCTAATGAAGGCTTTAATTCCTAAATTAAACACAAACCCAATCAGCATTGAAGTGCACCAGAAAGCAGGGAGTGAGGTCAAAGTTCAGGAAGCAGATGGACGGGTTTCTGGTTAACTTTGAGTAAACATGCAGGTCAAGCTGAAGGAGTTTTGGTGCATAATCCTGCCTCTTATTGAAGCTTTGCTCAACCAGGAATTTGAAACATTTCAATGTGTTAAGTAGAAGCTTTGATCAACAGTCAGGCTTTGAACAACGTGACGGATACCTTCTAAAGATTTACACGAGAGTGGCCTCCTTCAGCACGTACGACGTCCGAGTTCTGCAGCCTATGCATGAATATATCGGGGCTCAAAGCACCGAGGGGAGGGAGCGTTGGTGTTGTAAACTGGTAGCACAGGTTTTTAGGCCCGGGCGGGGCTAACGGCAGAGGTGAAGAGGCTGCAGAGGATGAGGGATGAAGCTGAGAAGGGAGAGGAGAGAGTGAGCGTCCAGATGATCACAAGGCACGAAGGAGAACAGATGCAACAGTGCTGATATTTGCATCAAATCCCAATTTTATTTAGATAAACTGTCACAGAGCAACACGTCCAGCTGTCTTTGTACTGACTGCAGGTCACACGGTGTGTCTGCACAGCCGGACAGAACATGAGTGATATCTGAGGTAAACAGAGGAAAGCAAAACAAACTCTATTGGCATGTGTGAATGTCTTTTCAATAGCTTATCTTTAAATATGAGGGCCGGGGGTCGACCCGCTCACAGACTCTGTTTTACAAAAAAGAACCAAAAGTTTCTAATCTACTAACTTTGTTTGATTTAAAGACGAGTCAGCCCGACCGTCTGTTTCCGGGTCGACCCCGGTCCATCCATGCATGAACATGTCAGCTGACAGAAGAAGGGAAGTGGAGCTACAGCGTCTCTCAAATGGAAAAAAAAAAAAAAAAAAAAAAAAAAAAAAAAAGTTCCAGCTCGCCATCGCAGTTTGACTAAATATTCACAAGAGGTCACTGTGTCGAAAGGCTGAAAAACAACACACACTCACTCACACACACACACACACACACACACACACACACACACACACACACACACAATCATTGAATTCAACCAATGCAGGATTTTCTCACAGAACATCACCGTTAAACCACAGACAGACAGACAGACAGACAGACAGACAGACAGACAGACAGACAAGGCGCTGGAGGTGTCAGGCACATGCAAAACTTCCCGTGTGCCCTCTGTCAGCCATACTGCAGCTCCGCTACCGTTACAATGTAAAACATAATACAGAGCAGCTTTGGTTCATATTTCCTAATCCATTAGAATTTTGTATTGAGACGTCAGGATCGCTTTAATTACAGCCCAGTTTACCTGATTATTTCTCGTGGTATTTAGTCATGCAGACCTTTATTTGCAGGTTTTTATACTTCTTAAACGAGACGACGTCTTTGATGGTTGCCAATGTGTTTTGTGAATGATTATGAGTGATGGAGGCAGAAATATTAAAGACAAATTGAAAGACTAGATATCACTGGATCTTTCTCTGATTTCATGCGTTCCTTAAAACAGTATTCCAGTGATTTAGTTAGAAAGAACGGCACCTTTAGTCCATTTGTATGAGTCGAGTGTTTATCATGTATAAATACTTAAAGTTCACTGGGATAAAGCTTTCATTCAAAGAGCATCTCAATCAGTTATTATTATGATTAACGTTGCTCTAACAGAGGGAAGCCGAGCCTCTCTAACATGAAAATGAGCTGACAGATCTGTTTTAAAGACATAAAAGAATCATGAGGTCTTTTTGATTTATTTTAAAGAGTAACAAGCCAGAAAGGTTGGGAACCGCCCAGCCAAGGTATCAAGCAGAAGCTTTTTTCATCTCGTCATTCCTCAACGGTATCTCTAGACTTTCAGCAGCCACGTCTGCTTGAAGGTCTGAGAACATTTTAGACATTTCAGAGCTTAATGTGACCCAGAAGTTGCCCGTGGACACTTTGTAGGCAATATGGCTGACAGAGGGCTCAAACCCTGCACGCTCCCGTCACAAGATGTTTCCACTGGCGTAACGTGTCGTCACCTCGATGGCCTGACGGCGATGTTTCAAGGAGAAAGTCCTGCATTTTTTCATGTTTCATCTTATTTCGCAGCCGTGGAGACTGAGCAGAGACGGTGCAGACGACGAGGCCGTCGTCACCGCCGCAGAAGAGCGGAGAGCTGACAACGCAGGAAGTAGGAAAAAAAAAGGCTGAGTCATGCCGTCTTTTGTTGATTCTTCGCATTCCTCGCAGAAACATGCCTCGTCCTCGTCCACACGCTCCGCCCTTGAAGTATGCACATGCACCCTCCTGACGTTTGATATACGTAACCACAGGCCGTCAGGGCATGACGTTTGCTCTACGCCCTTTAGAAACAAAACGTGTGCACAGCTGGAGCAAAGACATTCGTACTGCGACATTAATCCGGAGAGAGAAGCCTGGGTTCATTTCCTTTCACGTCAGTGACTGTGTACAGGTGCATACTTTAGGGTCGGGGTGTGGTTACATATTGGGGATGTAGGCTTTAAGACGGAGCAGCATGCCAGCAGCCAGCTCAGCAGCCCAGAGTCCCTGTCTCTCTTCCAGATGTCTGAGGCAGCCGGGTAGCATAGAGACGAGAGAGGAGGGGGCACTGGCCAGCTAGCACGGCAAGCCGGCTTAGTTAGCCGCCCAGGCCTCGAGGTCCGCCATGTCGTCTTCGTCTTCTTCCTCCTTCTTCTTGACTGAAAAGGCGAACAGAGAACAAACATGAAGTCTGACGTAGTAGTGATCCGTAGTGATGTGATCGTGTGACACAGTACCTGGTTTAGATGGTAGTGATGTCGATGGTACGCTGGGGAGATCCTCCGTTCCTTCGATTTCCAGGAGATTCTTGTCCAGCTCTTCCTGTTCCAGCTCCTCCAGCTCAGCCAGAAGCTCGTCCTGAACACACAAACACACACGGAGTCGTGATGAAGGTTAGTGTTGAGTCTACATTACGTTACGGAGACGGCGTGTTCATCCTGGTCGTGTTCTAAATGATTGATGACAGTTCGGCAGAACGCCAAAGAGGCACAACGTTGCATTTATTTTATATTAATGGGTCGAGTCTTCTCTCGAGCTGCACGACCTCGTTTCTGTGAGCCTGCATCTCTGCACAGATAAATAATACAGCAGAGGAACACGTCTTCTACGAGCACCTCACTCCAGAGTTACCAAAGAACTGACCCAAAGGAGAGATACAAAGGGGAGCCCCAACACTACGACTACGGCAGATAAATGAAGCTGCAACATATTTAAGGTTTCTGAGTTTTAACATTCTCACCTCGTCGAACTCTTGTCCGAAACCGATCGGTCTGGAAATGACATCCGAGATTTCTTGAGCCACTTCCTGTTGTTCTGTGATGTCTGCCATCAGGTCGTCTACTTTGTCTATATCCCTGTGAAACAGGAGGACAGACAGACAGACAGAGAGACAGACAGAGAGAGACACGCATAAACACAAACATGTCTCAATATAAACCAACGATGGACTGGGTCTTCTGACCTGTACTTACATGTGTTGGTGTGCGGCCTTCAGCGCCTCGGAAGCAAAGCCCATGTTCTTGAGCACTTCTGTGTTGGTGTTGGCGTTCTCCAACGCCTCCCGCTGGAACTCGATGGTCGACAGCGTCCCATCGATCTGATCCAGCTGCTTCTCGTAACGCTTTTTCCTCTTCAAGGCCTGTAGAGCAGCTAGAGAGAGAGAAGGAGACACAGAGAGACATGAGGGTGAGATGTCCAGATAATGTAAATTCTTCCTGCATGGAGACTTTAGAGTAAACATTAGAACAGTGATAGAGACACACCCAAAACATGAAGCCACGATGAAGCCGGTGGACATGTGGCATAATGTGATCGCTTTGTGTTTGATTAAGATGAGACGTTCTGCTGAGACACGAGCTGTTTGCATGATGAATTACAGCGTTTGTCCTGATGGAGGATCAGGACTCTGTTAATCTGATTTGGCCGTCTGAGCCAAATCTCTGCCTGCTGACTTTAAGCCGGGCTGTCCTACTGATCGAGACCTGCAGCTCATCGAGCTCTCAGAGGTCCGGACACATCCAAAATATATCGTGATGATGACACCAAACAGACGGTCAGGACTGCAGAGTGGTGTCAGCCTGACCGACCTACCTACCTACCTACCTACCTACCTACCTACCTACCTACCTACCTACCTTCCATCCATCCATCCATCCATCCATCCATGTCTTCTACATGTCAGGAAACATCACACCCGGACACAACATGTTTGAACTTCTCTGTCTCTGTACGCCAAAACCAAGCAAACATAAGGAACAGGTTCTTCCTGCAGATCATCACTGTGATGAATATTTATAACCAGACACAGTGTGAGGAATGTTACCGGAGAAACTATTTATTCCCAATGTTTACATTTAGTTTTTGTCATTTTTATATGTGAATATCACTCAAACAATCTACTCATACTGTGTGTGTTATATTTATCATGTGTACATATCTTTCCTTGTTTTAAACCTGTGTATGTACACAGAGCAGTTTGTGACAGAGTCACATGTGGCCAATAAATCTGGTTTTTCCCGCCTGGCGGTTCTACACTTAAACAATAACTCGTGCCTCAGACTTGTTGCGGTCCTCCACGTGGAGTTCCCCTTTGGTGCAGACATGGGAAATCACCTAACCGAGGGAGCCGGTCACCTAAATCTGCTGAGTCACACTGCATGTGACGAGAGAGAGGGTTGATGAGGTAAGCCAGGTGTAATCTGGAGTGTGTGTGTGTGTGTGTGTGTGTGTGTGTGTGTGTGTGTGGATTAAAGCTTTGTTTTACAATCAGGATTAGAAGAGGAGATAAAAGTTTAACTTTTAACAAAGATTGTAACTTAACTTATGTTATTTTGGTTCACGGATCAGCTGGTAATTGAAACTATTTGTTTATTAAAGATGAATCATCATCATGGAAAGTTCAGTGGAAGGCAGTCTGCTGTTACCTGACTCAGACAGATAATCATTTCCTTCATCGTGCTGCACACACAAAGAAATAACTCTAACTTCACGCTGACAGCACCGGCTGTGCTGCAAAACGATGACAGCAAGTTTAGTTTGGTTTGTGGTCGACAGTTTGAGAGAGAGAGGAAGTAAAACACTGAATTTTGTTTGTTTCACACGGTACATTCATCACAATAAACAGTGCAGTACTGAGGTGGGAGGTCGTGTTTTTGGCTAATTATCAGTCCTCCCAACAGAATCGCAGCCTCCGTCTCTGGCAGGAAGAGCTGAGTACGTCCGTCTGTTTACTGATCATGTGACGTGATTTCGATTCTTGAACTCGATGATTTATGAGGGAAATAATCACTTTGTGTGCCTGTGTGTCAGATCAGGAGTGCAGTATTGTTTAAGAAGCTTGTATTTCAGTATTTAATCTCTGATGACACAGCACGATCATTTTATGATTTAATACAGTAAATATCTTAAATATTGTTGACACACAGGTTGAGTAGGCAGGATCAGACCAACCGGTCACGCTCTAACATGGAATATTTCATGTTTTGTCTCTGTGTCACACAAACACCTCGACGATCTGATGTATGTGGTTGTTCTGGTCCAGCAGGAGCCGGCAGCAGCTGACAGTTCCAGTTTCATCAGATTATATCGGCGCTCTGTCCTATTCCTGGCCCGATAACATCGTTACCAAACATCACACGGATCATGATCAGATTATGTGGGCCGCACAGCTGCACTCAGATTTCACCAGATCGCTTCAGCGTTTTTCCTGTTGTCCTGCTCTTTTCTAATATTCTAACGAGCTCGTCTGCATGTCACAGTCTGATTTCTATGTTTTGTTGTCACTTCCGTGAAGTAACGCAGCTAAAACTGAAGATGTGAGTCGGTGTCACAGCTGGAGGCATCCTCACCGCCGTTACCGATACTTTGGAGAAATAAATCCATCAACCGACTCCTCTGATATAATTTAAACTAGAAAAAGAAGCTTTTCGGCGACAGATTGTCTGTAAAAACATCATTTTCCCACCATGGCATCATTCTTCAGTTATTTTCTGATTGCCTGGAGGAAGAACCAATGACGAAGGCTCTTATTAGATCAGGAGGTTTGTTACGGATGCTTGTGGTGTGTGTGTGTACGTTTGTGTTGGGAGCTGATGAGTACGGGGACTCCTCAGCGACCACAGCCGGAAATCTGTCCGTGTTATTTGGGGTGTGTCATTCTCTTGACCAGAAATATCATTTTCACAGTCACTGTGTATCACACCACCCACTCCCTGCAACTAAACAGTTGCAACAAATCTGTTATCCGTCTCCTCAGCTGTTTGGATGACAAGAGCAGCTGAACGCCAAAATAAACCCTCCACCACGCTGACTTAGCGAGCCGTGTCTTCCTGCTTCTGTTTGACCAGGACGTTCATGCAGCTCGTCAAAATAAAAGACAGGAGTGCTGTGCTGCGTTCACAGCCCTCTAAAAGTCACTATGCCATGTCTGACCTGCCAAAGTTTCACTGATGAAACTATTTTAATATTTTATATAAACATACATTATGAACTGGGGATCTGTGGCTGTATCAAGCTGCTGCAGCTTCACATTCAAAGTATTTATCTGCTGATACAGCAGCTGGGTTTTAGCAGCCGACACCGTGGAGTCTTTAAGTGTCCATCAACATCATCTCCCAGGACCTCGAGCGGGAGCTGAACATCAGATGAATTCAAGACAATAATGGTGCATTTCTACACCTCCATCATGGAATCCATCCATCCTCACGACACTGCAGCATGTCATTGGGTCTGCTGAGAAAGTGATCCGTCACTTCAGGAGCTGAAGCCCGAAAAAAAAATAAATTTGGGAGACATTTTCAACAATGAACTGCTCTGGCATACTTTCACCGAGAGACTTCATTTAAACTTTAAAATGCAGGTACTCTTGCCTTCTCTTCAGTGATTCACTTCACTCATCGACAGCTTTTACCGTTTTTAAACTATCAAGGTTTAAAGTTGAGCAGGTTTTTACTCAAATTTCTGGGTTTATAATGGGTGTATGTGGTGGAATGTTTGTGCTAGAGTGGATGACATCATCAGCTAGAGTGAGGAGCAGAGAGAAAAATCAGTGAGAAAATAAAACGTATTCGACTACCGTGGCCTCAAATGCCCCACTACAGACATGATTTATACATAGAAACGTAGGAAAATTTGTCTTCTCACTCACATTCGTCTGCTAAAGCTGTCAGCCTTATAGTTTTGGCGTAACACACAAAGATGCGCCACCGACACCCATCCACAGCCCCATAGACTGCCATGTTAAAAAGGTGGGAACATTTCTGGAGGAAAGCAGAAGTAACGTTTCTTTGAATCGCTCTAAAGGTCACATTTCCTCACTTTATCAACACAAAATAACTATGTAGACGTTCAGGAAGGGCTCAGGATGCTCCCAGTGATTTCGGTTCAATGATTGGAAATACGGTTTGGCCAGAAATCCTTCCTGTTCGAGGGGTGGTCTCAGCATTTTCTCTCTCTCTCTCTCTGTCAGCATTTCCAACTGACATTCTAACAGGTGCAGTAACTGCTCTGCTGATTAGGGCCGGCAGGCAGAAGCCCAACAGCGGCCATTTTAGCAGTTATTGGCACTTAATTTGAACTCGTCTGTCTAAAATGACAGACAGCAGAGCAGCTAGCGCGTTAACACTCGCAATTAACACTAAGAATTAAATACATGCTAATTGCTAACATGCTAAGACCCCCAGGCACCAGCCCACTCGTCACTCAAAATTTCTGTGGGAATTTTCTAGTTATTAACCTAATAACCTCCAGCAAACAGGTCAATTAACTGACAATAGATGCTGTAAATGTACTAAGTAAACTGTGTGAGGAGAACACAAGGGGCAGAGGAACCTCAGTTAACCTCAACATATCGTTAGCTTGCTGACTAGCCTGTAGGCTCATTTAAATGAGACATTCATTCAAGTTTACTCAAAGATAAAGAGACCCTCGGATTTTGTTTTTACGCAACCGTGCGTCCGTCGTCTTCGTCCGATTATGAGGGAGCTGGAGCTCGTCCCAGAATGCACTGGCTGAGAGCCAGCGTACATCGTGTACCACTCTCAATACCACCACGGGGGCCCACCAGTGTTTGAACTGAGAATCCTTTTCTGAAGTGGAACATGGCTCCAAACTAACAAGAACCAGATTTTTTTTTAAACAACGTGCATCATAGATGGGCTAAATACAGCAGCAGACACACAAACACACATACTTCAACACACACGTCTTGGGTTACGAAATGGTTGCACAAGCTGAACTGCAGTTGTAACACAGTGAACTGTAAACGTAAAGAGGAAGACTGCCTCACATTATAAAGACTGCAGTCGTAGTTTGATTCCCTGTTTTGTTGATGTTAAGATGACGGGCCTTTGTATCTATACTCGCTGTTCACAGTATTTCAACTCTGCTGGCGCTGGATCCAGATTCCAATATTCAAATTAGGCTGACAGAATCACATGCTTCATTTCTCTTCTTCCGCATGCAGACTGGACGTCTGATGCCTCAGAATCTCAGGCATCTCAGGTGAAAACACCACGACTGATCAACAGAGTCACGAGCTATCAACAGCTTGTGGTGAGATCTAAACCTGCTGCAGGGTTTCAGGTGGTTTCAGCTGCTCAGTGTAACACACTCGAGCACAAATTTCCGGGTAGAACAGCCTCAGCAGCGTGTACTGCATAGCACTGTGCTCATTCTCTTGGACGAGCGACTTGCTGCCGCCATGACAGAGCTGGTAAATCCTGCCTCGAAGGAATTAAACTCAACTCAAACTGATTAGCAGAGTTAGAAACTGAGCCCTCGAGTCACAGCCTTCACAGACTCACTCAAAACTTGTTTAGGCATGTCCTTACATAGCGTGTTGTTGATAGCGATCGGTCACAAACTTGCGGGTAGTCCTGGCCTCTTCCTGTGATGTGACATATCAGTTAATTCATTCAGAATCTAAAGGCAGTCGTGGTATGTTGTATACTTCTGTGGGTCAATGAACAGTTGACAACATCCTTCATATGACAACACACACATGTAACTGTGTATTAGATTATTAAATTAAAGTTCATGAAGCTGACAGCTCTGTTAGGGTTGAACTCGTGGCTGTGAGACAGGTTCAAAGTCTTGCAGCAGACTGAATATTTTCATCAAGATGTTTTTCTTTTTCTGGGAATGCTTTGAACACACGGATGTGTTGTTGAACACACGGACGTGTTGTTAAACACACGGCTGACAGCTTCCCGTGCACGGCTCCATCGGTATGCTCTTTTGTCGTTTAGCCAGCTGAACTTGTGCTCGAGCGTGTCGCTGGACTGATGCTGTAACACTGAAGGAACAGGGTAAACATCAGGTCAAACGGGACCCAGATTCAGACTTCACCTCTCTATAGCTACATGCCACATACATGACATGAACACTCAGGTGTTCCCAATGATACTAATTAAGGCTCCGTTCCATTTAGTGCAGCAGAGATTTTCCAGTGAGCCGACACGCACCAACACGGCAACACCCGGACTCTGTTGTGACTTTAATCAGTATCAATGGAAACACCTGTTTACCTGCATTCATGTCACAGTGGCTGCTGCTCTGTTTGTTGTGTAACTTTGATCAAATCGAAACCAATCCACTGTTGGACTTCTGTTGCCCAACGTTTGTTTTCTTTAAGTTGACCACAACCTTCACTAAACAAGCTGTGACTGTTATTCCTGTAAAACTGATGTTAAACTCTGTAACTTGATAATAAACACAGTCTGAGGTTAGTGTCACACATTTGGAGTAAACAGAAGAAACCATGGTGGAGAAACAGAGATTACATCAAGTACGCCTATAATACTGTGTTAAAGTGCAATACTTGGATACTTTTACTTGGATTATAGTACTAAAAACACGTTTAAATGTCCAACATGTGTTTTTTAATTACACCTGGGGCGTAAACAAGTCGACATGGAATAGAAATAAGATGGAGACGTCAAGTAAACAGGGTACAAACCTAGAATACTGTGTCAAAGTGCAATACTTGGATACTTTTACTTGGATTATAGTACTAAAAACACGTTTAAATGTCCAACATGTGTTTTTTAATTACACCTGGGGCGTAAACAAGTCGACATGGAATAGAAATAAGATGGAGACGTCAATAACAGGTACAAACCTAGAATACTGTGTCAAAGTGCAATACTTGGATACTTTTACTTGGATTATAGTACTAAAAACCATGTTAACTTGGTGTTTTGTCACACCTGGGGCGTAAACAAGTTGACGTGGAATAGAAACAAGATGGAGACATCAAGTAAACAGGGTACAAACCAAGAATACTGTGTTAAAGTGCAATACTTGGATACTTTTACTTGGATTATAGTACTAAAAACACGTTAAATGTCTAACTTGTGTTTTTTTAATTACACCTGGGGCGTAAACAAGTCAACATGAAATAGAAACAAGATGGAGACATCAAGTAAACAGGGTACAGACCTAGAATACTGTGTCAAAGTGCAATACTTGGATACTTTTACTTGGATTATAGTACTAAAAACACATTAAATGTCTAACTTGTGTTTTTTTAATTACACCTGGGGCAGTCGACGTGGAAAGATACAAGATGGAGACGTCAAGAAACAGGGTACAAACCTAGAATACTGTGTCAAAGTGCAATACTGGATACTTTACTTGGATTATAGTACAAAACACGTTTAACTTGTGTTTTGTCACACCTGGCGTAAACAAGTCGACGTGGAATAGAAACAAGATGAAGACATCAAGTAAACAGGGTACAAACCTATAATACTGTGTGAAACTGTAATACTTAGACCCTTGTTAGTTTAAGTCACAGTGTATTTGTTGAATCAGTCTCAGGGCAGTAAACACACCACCGTCCTCGGGCTGTTGCTCGACAAAGCTCGTCGGTAAAGTGGTGTCCCTGTGATTTCAGCTGCCTTTAATAACTCTTGTGCAGTGTTCGCCGCCCTGTGTCGTGTTATAAACCGTCTGTCCGTTGTTTCCCGGTCGCTAACAACCGCGTGCCGTGTCCAGACGTTTAAAAATGGCAGTGCACGGCGCGTGCTGCGTTCAGGTGCCTGTCAACTGCCAACTTCGCCTCCTCTGCCGTTAGCCCGCGGAGCTAACTGACGGTTTAACGGACTTTAACGTCATTAAGTTTAGTTTTTTTAAAGCAGCTCACCTCGTTTGTTTTCGTGCCGTTCTTCTTCGCCGTCATGAGCTCTCGGTCGATCTTCTTCTCAAGAACTCCTGTTCTCGCCACATCCCTCGGTCTCCCTCAGCCGCTGGATCGCCTCCTGCGGGGTCGGTGATTTCCCGCCCTTCCCTGGCCGCCGAACAACTTACCGAACGGTGACATTGTTTTCGTTGTTGGTAAACGTTAACCGCACACGAACCGCCGGTACCGTGACCGTTAACCGCTCTGTCGCCGATCGGAGGGCTCGCGCTGCTGCCGCGCTCCCTCTCCTCCTTCTTCTGACGCTGTTGTTGTTGTTCCGCCTTCCCACACAGGCCCCGTGATGTCATGACGTCAGCGCAGTTACGTCACGCAGCGTGACTCACGGGGATTTCTCCAAACGGGTGAACTTGTGCATAGACATATATACATAATAACATAATGTATAAATATGATGTTTATATGTATATATGTGTATGACAAAGTTTATGTATATACATAAACTTTGTCATACACATATATACATATATGTTTATGTATACATGTATACATATGTGAATACATATATGTATACACATATATGTGTATACATAAACATACATTTATACATATATACATATATGTAGATATGTTTGTGTATACACATATATGTATATACATAAACAATATATTTATACATTAACATATATGTATAAATATAGGGTTTATGTGTAACATATATGTTTATGTGTTTCGTGGATTTTTTAGTGTAATTTTGCATGCATTTTTTTACGGCGTACAGTATGAACGCGCATTGTGTTCTTTGCTCCTGATTGGCTAAGGAGTACTGTACAAAATGCGTGTAAAAAGGTGTATAAAGTGTGTGGTTAGGGGTTTTACGGCCTTAAAACATGTATAATAATTGTAAAACTTACTTTGCGATTGTTTATGTGCGGTTATTTTTAGAACTATCCCCCGCGATAAACGAGGGACAACTGTACATATATGTATATGTTTATGTATACACATATATGTATATACATAAACATATATATGACGATATCTATCTATATGGTGTTTCAGTGTTTGTGTATTTATATTTTACACAGTGTATTGTGTTTTATTATCTTCCAATGAGCTGCTGTAACAAGTAATTGTGACTTATTACGTAGCGCCCTCCTCCTGACGGGCTGCCCAGCCTGCACAGTGAAAACCATTTCAAATGATCCAGGACACGGCGGTGTGCCAACCCAAAATGGCACTGTTACCCACTGCTCATCGAGCTCCACTGGCTACCTGTTCACTAATGCTCGCTTACAAAGTAGTCTCTGGTTCTGCACCAACATACTGAATGCTCTCATACCGGATGTCCTACCAGTTCCAATCAGATCTCTACCTTCAAAAACCTCCTGAAGACCTCCAGCTCCTTAGAGCCTTAACATAAGTTTAAGCCTTAAGCCTTAATTTGTTGAAAGTCCCAGTGCAGCCGTGCTCTATTTAGCACTCGTGAAATGCCTCTTGACCAATCAATGACTTGTTGTGTAGAGTTCTTACACATAAGTGCAAAACTCTTGTAATCATACAGAGGCCAACAAAGTTGAAGGAATATTTTAAACGATAAATCCTTTCAAAATGCATAAGACAAGACCCCAAAACAAAGTTTCATGCTTTATTTACGTCTCTTAACTTCAGCAGAAGCCGAGGCAACAGGGGATGGTGCGTTCAGTCAGATGCAAGCTTCGAGAGGCCACCCAGCTTCTTCATCCAGCTCTGCGCTTCCATGATGCTCCCTGCGAACTTCCTGGAGAGCCGAGTGACCGAGCATGCCCAACCGATCATTACCCTGACTTGCTCTTGGAAATGAAGTGTGAGAAGATGTAATAATGGTAGAACAAAATGGAGGAAAGACTAGATGTGTGTGAAAGTTTGTAGCATAAGATAGATAAGATAGATAGATAGATAGATAGAGATAGAGATAAAGATAGATGATAGATAGATAGATAGATAGATAGATAAAGATAGATAGATAGATAGATAAAGAGAGACAGATAGATAGAGATCACGTCGATGTGTTTCTTCACAGGGGTCGGTGGTGTGTGCTGGCTGGGTCTTGGGGAAGCTTCCTTCTGGCCTCCTCGTTCAGCTTCTTAGACTCCCTCCCTTGAAAAACATTTAACAGAGACAGCTTATCACACCTCACTTTAATGCAGCCCCTTGTTGTATTTTGTCTTGTGCGCTTTAATGCAGTCCTGTCTCCATTATGACTAATAATAAAACCCACTGACTTGACTTGTTGTTCATCAGTAGAGGGCAGTGTGTTTTGCATGTGTACTCCTCGTCTCGTCGGCGGAAGGATGCCCCACTTTTGGGCCAGTCTCTAGCTGACTGCCTCTCGGCGTTGACTCGTGCTTTCCTACAGAACACATAATATGTATGTTTGTATAACATCACATGTGACATGCAGCACTGTTTGCTTCGTTATTTTTTTTAATCATCTAACCTCCATTTAAATCTGCAGAAATTCACTCACGTGAGCTATCGCGTGCTGAACAAAATAATAAATCTGCGGCATGTGGTTGCTGCAAATGTATAGATCCTTTTCACATTTTCCCTTGTATTTACATATTTTTTCTGTTAGTATTCCATACAAATAAATAATTTTTCACAAGAGACCAAACCGGTCCATGCATTCATGCACTTGTTTCCTCCGTTTCTCGTGAAAATGAGTTGATTTCATTTGTTTTCATGAGACAGCTCTCAAGAAACAAATGAAATCAACTTTAATTGTCAACTGTAATTGTCTTGAAATAACAAATGTTATCCTGAGGACACCGGGATAAGTTCTCGAGATCTCAACTAATGAAAACTTCATTTTTCCCGAGATGACAACATAATTAAATTGTGATTTCGAGAAAACAGAAGGAGAGGTCTAATATATTAAAACACTGCGTGGCGACGTTCTCCTCAACTCGGAATATTTTTCCTGCAAATTATTTTCTCGAGATCTGAATTAATTATGCCGGTTTCTCGGGAAAACAAAGTTTCATTGTCTTGCGTCCTTGAGAAAATGATTCTGGGATAACAACATTTGTTATTTTGAATAACTAAATATATTGACATAAAAAACTCCCAGGGAAATAACATGCATGAGTGTATGACTGTAAACTTAGCACTCCTGCTACACGAAAACAACCAAAACTCCTTCACATGAACATCGAGGAAGGAAAATGAACCAAACGACAAAGCATGAAAAGAGGTGAAAAATGCTAACAACATTAAATAGAAAAATAAAGATAGTATATAAAATACAAATACTGTACACGCTGTCTGTGGATCATTTCACAGAAGAATCAGTGGCTGTATACACACATGGGGTAGCATTATATTAAGATGCACATATAACCGTAAGTGTAAAGATATAATGAGCAAAAGCCAAACTTTACAATCAGTGGAGATGGGGCTGGTGCAGGTGTTAGTGAAATGATTCTACAGTCGTATGATTATTAATTATTAGTTATATTCACGCCCTCTGTCACAGATGATCAGACCACATGAAAAAGATGTGATAGACATCAACATGGAGATGAAGCCTCCTGTACTCACATATCTTTTAACCCTCTTTCATACACAGCAATGAAAACAGTGAAGAAGCAGATTTTTTTTTACCAGAGTTCATCTTGAGGCACTGAGTTGATGGGTTCAATGTTCGCTGTGAATCCGCCATCTGTCCTTGTCCGGTGTGTGTGTGTGTGGTGTGTGTGTGTGTGGTTTATCAGAGTGTGTGTAAAATGTTCATATGATAGCGGGTGGTTTCGTGTGTCACCTGTGTGTAAGTCGCACTGACGGACTGTTTACCGTCGCCATGGAGACGGAGTTCCCTGGAAGGCCGAGCAGCAAATAGACAGCATCAAATATGGCGGCGTGTCCGTGAGTCACCCCAGGTCGCTGAAAAGCCGTCGTGACGTCAGTTAGCGTTAATCAGAGTCAGAAATAAATTACTTTTGGTTACAATACCCAGTATACAACAAACAAAAACCAAATTGTGTAAACAATACAATATATATATAGTATATTGTTCTTAATAGGTTCTTGTTTACAAAATGTTGTTTTGTTTTGTGTGTGTGTGTATGTATGTTCTGTAATATAAATCTATATACTATATATGATCATATATATATATCTATATATATCTATATATTATTATAGCATATCAAAGGGTCACGTTTACAGTTAATATAGTGCTCACAATTCAAAAAGTGATTGCATGTTAGTGTCAGGATATGATGGTGTGGTGTGGTGCTGCAGGCCCGAATGTTGTTCAGGACAACATGCGACATGCAGGGATCTCTCTCGCAGACATATGTGACGGAGTCCAACGGCGAGCGGTCAACAGGTCACATCCGGGCTGCAGAGCTGTTCTTTGGTTGTGATGTGACCGGTAGCGTCAGGTGGAAGCGGCATTTAAAGAACAGCACGGAGAAAAAACACGAGAAAAACAAAAAAACTCTCTAAACACAACCTGGTTAGAGAGGGCAGGACTCACAGAGTTACAGTGAAGAAAACAAAACAACAAAAGTAAAAAGCAACCTCAAAGGTGGAGGAGACGGAACAGGCAGCGTGCAGCTTTCGGGAATTCCAACAAGTGGTGGATGACTCCCTGCTAATCCAGAAAATGAGACAGATAATAAACATGGAGCCGTGGCAACAACCACCGTGCAATCAAGGACTGCTCTCTTAACCGCATAACTTTAACCTTAATATAATGTGAACCAGGTGAGTTGTATATAAATTCACCTCAGTACAGTTGTCATGAACGGGGAAATTAGCTACAGAGACCAAAATGTTTTTTGTACCAGGCTGTAAACATGTTTATTTCTGCTGTGAAGTTGGACATTGGAACATGGGGACTTATGGAGACTGGGTTTCTGGTCACCGCCATAGACGTGGAATCAACTGGCAGACCTCAGACCCAGGCGGCCCATATACGCCTGGGTGCTCTAATAAGTCATCTGTACCGTACACGGATACCCAACTCAAGCAGCCACTCGAGAATTACAGATTTTACACGGAGGGTGAAAATAATCAGGAAGAGGGGCGGAAACACAAACGCAGGAAATGAAGCAACACAAATGAAAGAAGAGAATTACAAAATAAAACAAAAACTCAAGGTATGACAGTGAACGTACTTATTAATTCACTTTAGACAATGACACATACAATACAAAGACTTCTATTATATAGTATAATTTATGGATTAATTAATACAAATAATTATGCTGACTTTTTATCATAGAAACCTGAACTTATGAATAATTTCCACTTGGTTTCCCGTTCATAGATCAGAACTCACATCCCAGTGGAAGTGGGGCTGTTCAGAAGGTTCATGTTAGATTCACCCCCAGTAACTGATTTAATGAATTCCAACAAGGTAGACAATATCATTTTAAATCTGTCACGTTTATAACAAAACAAAGAAGTTAAAGAGTTATGGTCGATTCATTGTGAATCTCCGGCTTTCATCATCGCGTGCTGGTGATCTTGACCCTCCCCAAAATGCCGTCCATTGACGTATCTATTTATCTTTTTTAATTGGATTATAACAGCAGTTGAAAAGCGTGAATCACCTCGTTTTCTCCTCCTGTAACTGTATCAGTCCCAAGGACAGAAACACCGCTCCCAACACCAGAAAACAAACTCCACCAATCACGACCTCCTATCTGACTGATTTAAGTCTGCAACAAATGAGAAGAGAAACATTTGTCAGATCAATTGGATGCATCATGAGTAAAACTGTCGCTCCATCTCACATCTGTGATAAATCTTTGGTTCCCTGAGGCTGGCGTGCTCCACCATACAGCTGACTCTGTCCTGTCGGATTGGAAGGTGTGTACTCCAGGTAGAGTGGACCTGATAGGCCAATCCCCGTTTGTCACACGTCGCTAAAGGTCACGCCCGAGTCACTTCCTGCCCGTTCATGAGCCACGTCACCGGATGTGTTTGGGGTAAAAGTCGTAGGCGCTGCACACGAGCATGGCGTTTTTACTGGAGCTGGTGGACTCCACGAGAGTGACGCTGGGCTCAGCTGAAAATCAGATAGTATGAGAGTTTTTTACTGAGAGCTGGCACTGAAGCTTTTATATCAATAATGAATGTAGCCAATTGAGTGTGGAATATGATGAACATATGATGTTTCAGTCATGTGGGAAACTTCTCTGTTTTAGTTAGGGATTAAATGGAGAGTATGTGCACGCTCTAAAGGGTTGATGTGACAGTGAGGTTGCCAGGTTTGGTACCCACATACTTGTAAATTGTGTGTATCGTTCCTGAGTTCACAAAAACCACTTCAACTGTTCAAGAAACTGTTCCAACACATCCCTTAAATCACAAAATGTATTTTTACAGTTCTTTTTAATGAATTAAGTCACGCTCTAGACCTGCGCCCATATTTAAAAAACAAAAACCTGAAAATGAACGTCATTACATTGGATACCTTGATTGTTGTTTTGTGGGTTTCCACTAGTGTTCCACATAAAAATATGCATACCTGGTTTACCAAGGTTTGTATGGAAGCGTAAGATTGTGTTATAGCCCACTGTGCATAGAGGACAGCTACAAAGACATTGTAAGTTCAAGTGTTTTGCCGGAAAATCACATCATCAGGGGACCCAGCTCTCACGGCCAGACGGAGGTGAATTCGCCAGAGTCGGCAGGAAGGGACGGATGATACCGTTACATGTTTGTCATAATATCCGGGTCGCCTAAGTTCATCATGCAATCATCGTAAGAGTAAACAGAGGGACTTAATAACTGGCTCCTCGACAGAAGGTGTTTTCGGTGGGGACAGTTCGCCGAAGAGTCGCACGGAGGGACTGAGCGGGTTGCGGTGACTTTGCTTAAATTAAATTGGTATGCCTGTACAAGTTTGTTCCTCATGACGGAACATATCTGTTTACAAACATGTTGGTTATTAATTTTTCTGATGTGTTGAATTAACTTCGGGTTTAAAAAGCTACAAATTACAAACATATCCAGCGTTTGAATATTCACAATGCTTCCTCGGTTACGTTGAAATTCCTATCGACATGTCGACACATATCAGGTCTGCTTCTCCACTTTCTCTGCTGCAACGTCGTAGAAGTCTCCATAAACAGGAGCGTGATCATCCGCCCCGGAGTGAAGCCCGTGCATTGCCGACCGTGGCTGTTTGTACTGCATCACAAACTCTTCGGTTGAAATGCCAGTCCACAGATACTCCACAGCGTTGCGCTCCTGGAGTACATGGCGCACCTGAAGTCGGCTTGTCATGCAGATCCGATCCATTGGGTCACAGTGCTGAGAGGAAAAGACCCAAAGTGTTACTCCCCATAACTGAATTTCTTTTCATCATCATCCCCCAGGCCTTTCACTGTCACTTTACAAATCCATCTACCAGATATCCGTCAGACTTTCCCTCCTCACTCCACATCCATGTCCTTCATTCTGCTCTCTGCAGCCTCCTCATCTGCATCTCATTCCCTTTCTTTTCCTTTCTTGTTTTATGCTGTTGTATTGTTTCTCCCTCACAGTCCAAAGACTTAGTAGGTTCATAGGTGACTCAATTGCCGTAGTGCGCTGGCAAACTTGTCTAGGGTGTACCCTCGCCTCTCGCACCATGTCAGCTGGGGATAGGGTAGGATATCAAGCCCCACCGTGACCCTGGGGGATAGATGGGTGCTTGAGTAACTGCTCGCCTCCTGTGAGCATTTTCAATCAATAAATCACTGAAGTCATCCCGCTCCCTGCTCAAATCTTCTGAGTCTTTTAAAAAGAGGAGTTGTTTCATATTTTAGGCGACACCCACAGGATTCACAAGATATCACGTGACTCGCAGCCGAAAACAACCGCTTCTAATTTGCTGCAATCAGTAAAGAAACAGTGTCTTCATTCAGTGTCACTGGAGCGCTCACACAGATAAAAAAAAGAGAACTGGACACCCCAACACACACACACACACACACACACACACACACACACACATATACATTGCTTTCAATGGTATTGCCCGTCTATCTTCATCTCTTCATAACTGAGTTTGTTTTAGACTTCCAGTAAAGTAATACGTAAGTAAAGTATGACTAAATAAGTAAAGTCATTTAAGGAAATAAGAGTGTCAGTTTGAGGATATACGATACTTTACGTTTGTCGAGATCTTGGATGTTAAATATCTAAATAATACATCAAAAATCTGAAGTTAAAAAAAAGTTGAAATATTTTCATCTAAAAATATAGTTGGAAAGTGCAAAGTAGCATCAGAGTTCAATATTCAAGTACATACTTAAATAAATGCACTTGGTTCTATTAATTTTTGATATGGATTGCAGATATTCATATGATAGATTATATTTTTAGTACAGCACAAAAACATATACAACACAGGAAACAACAGCAACGTTTAGGACAACAAGTCCCTGGATACGCAGCTTAAAAACTGGCTCTGACCTTCTAACTGTCATTTTTGAAACCCGGGCATTGTGTGTGAAACCAAAGACTTGCAACATAAATATCACCGGACACATTTAAATGGTTAAAAAGGGAAAGACGCACCCAACAATGGCGGAGAGAAAAGGCACAGAAGAGCAGGCACCCGGAGCGATTCATTTTGAGCGGGCCAGTTCCATCTCACCATTGTTGTGGCATCCTCAAAGCACTGGGAGGAAGTCAGTTGTTGAGTTTAGCACTTCTAACACAGAATCTCGCTGACTTCAGACAAACTCATTTCATCATGGAATCATGATTTCTTAACAAGTCCAAAAAACGTTGATCCTTAAAAAGTAGTCAGATTGTCACGCAGGAAGCTGACACCAAACACCAACGAGAGAACGAAAGTAAGGGGTGTGAAACAAGCTGCTGATTCCTCTTTTCTTTTTTGTGTTTTACACACAAAAAGTCAGTTTCACACAGACGTTAGAAGGACAATACAAAACAAAACAGGTCTATAGCGGCCTGAGTCCAACGTGAACCCAGATTTCCCTCCTTAATCACTTCAGCATTGGTTTGGAGTTTGCCACACGATCTCGGCGATCAGACTGGTCAAACTCTCCACGTCCGCCTGAAATATCAGTGAATCCAGGCGCTATCCAGGTCATACTATGGAAATACACACATAGGAATCTATGACCAAGTTGTCTTTTGGCTTTGTTCATGTCGTGCACTCAGTTTCAACGTTGTGTCTGACTTGCAGTCTGTCCTGTCCATCCAGCGCTGCTTCTCTTTAGTGGTGCAGTGCGAAGAGCAGCTGTTTACCTTGGACCCCCTCCTGTCCTGTACAGCATTCTGTAAACTCCCCGAAGGTGTTTGCAACACTGATTTATAGGCTTCAGAAGCACTACAGACTGAGCTCAGACGTCATTAAATAACAGTACTTAAAGCGAGATCGAAAGCTCATCCAACTGCAACAATAAACAAAAACGTGTACATTTGTATCTGCTTAATTTTCTA
>NC_040016.1:21939249-21951800 GCF_000972845.2 Larimichthys crocea | reverse complement strand
TATTTCTGGCAACCCTGCTGAATAATTAGAGTGATTCAGTGTTTTCTGTAGTGCTGCTGTGTGGACTATAACTTGGCTTTTGTTGTTTGTTCTTGAGGAATTCGCGGTACGTCCTGCTCCGGTGGCAGGAACGCACTTTCAAGTGTACTTGTAGTGGACATCAAACCCAAGACCACAATCGCCAATCGCTGATCTAGGTGTAGCCAGATTCTGAGAACCTGCAATAACCTGTTGTTTTCTTGTTTTTTCACCAACAACAGGTTGTTGATTGTTGTCATAGAAACATGTTTATGTCTTAAAGTGAATCTTCTGTGCACTGACCCTGGATTGTGTTATATTTCAAGGACACAAGGTGGCACTCTACTCAAAGACATCAGTTCATGTTGACAAGCGTGTCAGAGGTCAGTCTGCTCTGATCCAGCTTGGCTTTTTGTTATTCTGCATTGCTTTAAAAACATAAATCTGACTTCTGATTCAGCGCCCACCGTTTCATTGTGGTAATATGTTCAGCTGTACTCGAGTATTTGTTCTGTTACATTACTTCAGATCAAAAACTGTCGAGTTGACAACTTTGCTCACAGCCAAACCCAAATAAGGTCACCAACAGCAGAACACGCAGCCGCTATCACTGACTAGTCCAGCCGCAGTCAGCCCAGCTCGGCGTCTGTCTTTCAGCCTTTTATTTCACCAAGCTCTCACCAACCACTAAAAGTCCGTCCCACATTTACTCTTGTCAGGTGGCTCTGGTTCTGGCACGACACTCCCTGTCGATGCTGAATTTTAAGGAAGACTCCTTGAATAAGGGATGGATTCAAAGTATCAAAGTTTAAGTGAATTTATTATTCTTTACAAGAGGACATTTAAACAGTGCAACAACAAGAGGGGTTACAGAGAAAAGGCTCCTCGAGGAACTCTAACAGTTGGTCTTATACCTTCTCAGACACCTCCTCACTGATGGTGCTCTTCTCAGCCATGAACATTATGTATCGAAATGACACTTCTCAGGCCTGTTTCTCACGTCCTTGAACTACTGACAATCTCTCCCTGCCATCCTCAGTAAACACAGTCCAAATAAGAAGAAGTGACGAGACAGCAAAAAACAGGAAACATCTTATCTGACAAAATCTGAACCCCCCGTATAAATCCTAATTTTTATAACAGATGCTGTAAACCTCATCTTCTTCTTCCCAGTGGTCCTGTTGTACACAAAACACTCTCCAGGTGATCTGAGCCTCCAGTCGACTAGAATGTGTTCCATTCTGACCTGATTTTCAGTTTGTTTTGTTATTCAATGTGAGAAACTGAACATGACACTGTTGAAGAAATTATCTTATCAGCTCTATTCCAACCAACCATCTGAGAGTCACAACAGGTCCACTGGGACATGCAGCTCAGATCTATGAACGGGAAACATCAAGTGTACGTTATCTAAATTTCAGCTTTTCTGAGGTTCTACAAAATGTGCATTCCTATGTCTTGATCGTGTTATAAAGATGCCTATTTTTGCACATCTAACGCGGTTCTATCTTCAGTTATTCTGTGGCTCTGACCTCACAAAGTGGTCTGTCGCTGGTCAGAAGTCCAGCATTCGTAAAACATCCAGTTTCTTTTGACGTTCAAACGTGTCCTGTGAGAGCAGGCTGGGATGGACACACAGGTCTGATTATCTGATCGAAGGTTTTCGAGAGAAAGGTAGTCGCGCAAAACTCGAAAGAGGAGAAAGAAGAGCGATAAACTGAAATCGATCACTCATTGATTGATGAACCTGAAACTTGACCCTGTGCAGGTTTATCCATTCAGGCAAAGCAGATATAGCAGGAAGATCAGCCAAAAACATGACCCCAATGAACAATCTGAGCTGTTTCAAGGTTGGTGAAGAAGGCGTTGAGTAGAACATTAAGGATGCAATCAAGGAACAGGCGAGGAAGGAAGGTAGAAATGAGTGGAACACCTCTGATATTTCCTCCTTCTTTGCAGTCATTAGATTTCTTTATGTGTGACCAGCCCCTGGAACAGCACAACCAACTACACCTTTAAACCGATAAGAGCTGAGGTATTTTATCAAACAGCTGATACATACTTGGAAGGTTTGAAAGGTGAAACTTGAAAAGTTGCCTTTGTTTTTTCCCAAAAGAGGTTCGATGGCTGTGTGGAACATCATGTAAAGTGTTCTACAAGCAGGGAGTACCCCTTCCCACAGAACCCGGCCAAGATTGAGGCAGTGGACGAAATGGCAAGCGGCCCCTCAGGGTGTCAGAGCCGGCGCGCATTCGGGGGGTGGCCAGCTATTACAGCGTTTTGTGGAGGGTTAGCTAAAGTCTGGCGACCCCTTGCAAGCAGTGTGGTGGCAAAACTCGCAGGTACCAAGTCCAAGCGAGGATCTGGGCAAGGATCTGACTCTCATGGACACCCAGTGCGAGCAAAGTTTTTGAAGACTTAAAGGCGAATGGTTCAACCCCAGTGTTGCCTATGCCGATTTTTCACAACGTCCATTTCATTTTGGAAACGATGCGCTCTTACGGTGGCCTGGGCCGTCCTTTCTCACAGAGACTGAGAATGGTATTTCGCCCCGTCGCATATGCGAGCAGAGTGCTGCGACACCCACAGAACGCAACATGGAAAATTACAGTTCGAGAGCGGGAGTTCCTTGCGATAAAGTGGGCAATGGGAGAAAAGTTCCGGGAGTAATTTGGTTTTGGGGGCACAAATGCGTGGTTTTTTACAGACAACAATCCGTTGGCACCTCAATTCAGCTAGTTGGGAGCCATAGAGCAGGAGGTGGGGGCCTCCCAACTCGCTGTCTTTGATTTTTGAGATCGGGATCGCTCCAGGTGCGCATCAAAGGAATGCTTGATGGCCGCTCTCCACCCGCCAGTATCTATCGGGGTCTACTTAGCCTGAACAGGCTTACCTGGCCACTTTTCAGGTTCCGTCATTTGCTCAGCCGCTGCAGTCTCCCTCCGCCTCCGTGGTACCTGCTGGCCCAAGCTATGGGTTCTGTCTTCCGGAGTCTTTCTCCAGCGACCTTCGTTCCTTGGCAAGAGTGTGGACCCCTCTTTTTGGGATAATTTCTGCCCTTTTGGAAGAGTGGGCTAAGCCTACTTTCGAAGAAAGAAGCAACTTCCTGCTGCTGCTTTGACAACTCTTGAAACAGTGGGGACCGCCTGATCGAACAGGAGGCCGTACTGTAACCGCCGGACTTTTCGGTCCGATGGAGGAGAAGAGTGTGTTCCAGCGTGTCTTACCTGCTGTTCTTTAAAAGAGGAGATCCTGACCCATTGGGCACCAAGACCATGGGCATCAGGGTATTGACGCCACCATGGAATTGGGGGCGGCAACGCTGGTTACTGACTGGCAAGGGATGTCCGCGAACATCAAGCAGTGGGTCAGACAGGCGAGCGTTGCCATGGGCCAAAGATTCAGGGCCGGTGCCCAGAGTTTTATGGGCCACACTGTTTTGGGCGTCTCAGCCAACGAGAATTGGTCGCCATTGACTTCACATTGTTGGGAACATTCACGGAACGGGGTTGGAGAATTCGTGGAATGACCGATGTGGTTCAGTAAATACACGGTGGCAGTCCCAACACGAGATCACAGGCCAAAGCAAACGGTGGCTCTTGGCTTGCTGATCGATGGTTTTTTTTTCGGTTTGGTGTTCCAAATCGCATGCAGTCTTGACCAGGGTCCGGAGCGTCCGAGAGTTCCTCTGATCCAACAACTGTGCCGCTTGTATGAGGTAGCGAAATCACGAACCACTCCTTACCATCCGGCCGGCAACGGGCAGTGGTGAACGTTTGAAAAACTCTCCTGACCTCGTGCGGACTCCTGCCAGTCCCCGGAAGCGGGATTGGGGTTCTTGTCTCCCACAAGTGTGTTTTGTTTATAACACTACGCACATCAAGATACGGAGAGTCTCCCTTCTTTTTGATGTTCGGTCGGGAACAAAAGGCTCCTGTGGACTTCCTTTTGGGCCGAGTCCGGGATGATGAGCCAGGGGAAGTACAGGACTGGATACTGAAAAACATCAGGAAGGCTTAAGGTGGGCGTTTGAGAAGCGCGTGGTAAGGCTTTTGGCTGCTGCAGGGCGACGAAAGAAGCGACAACACGACGAGCATGTGCGAGAGGCTCCTTTGCATTGGGCCAGCCCGTCTAACTCAGAGATCTTGGTGTCAGGGGTCCCGACACAAGCTTCACGACAAATGGAGCTCCATCGATCTACCAGTGCTGAAAGCCCCACCCGAAATGGGCAGTTTACACCATGGCTCCTGTGGGAAAGAGTTGCATAGGGCCGGCAGGTGCAACCGAGACATGCTGAAGCCCCAGGTCCATGTCTGGTACCCATCCCCCTAGGGCGCAGCGATCACAATCAGCTTTGGCAAGCGCCTGCAGCTCCCCCAGGTTCACCTGAAGGTGTGAGCTAATGTTGTTTTGGGTCCCTACACTGTTCCACCCTCTGCTCCTGAGCACCCACTCAACCCGGTTATACAGGGCTTGGCTGTGAGGACAACCAGCCAGTATTGAGCCTAGTCCAGCTCACTGCAGAACCGGAACAGCGTCACTCTGTGTCCCCTCCTTCTAAGCGATCATCCCCATTCCTCCTCAGTCATTTTTGCGTCGAACCGGGCCGTGTCCACCGCCGGTCAAACACTCCTAATGTCCATCGTCTTCCCCAGTCTGTTGCACTAGGGGGTAATTAGTGCTGCACCTTCCAGCCAGTGGTAATTCGCAGTCAGTTCGTGTTTAGGCCTTGGTCCTAGTTTGGCATATTTCAAAGGTGTAATTCGCCGTCGGGGTCGACACGCAGAAAGCGGGGGTGGAATGTGGCAGTCGGGGTGGGTTGCTCTGCTCCACCCCCTCCCACTCATCAGTAACACCGGTGCTTGATTGCGCATTGGCAGCAACCTGGTTAACGACGGCGCGCCTCCCGGGCGCATTCTCTCCCTGGGCATTCACTGAAAAGGCTTCTTGGGTCGCGTGCTACAGTTTGGTTGGTGTTCGGGCTCTGGTAACTCCGCTGATCAAAAGTGTGATTTCGCCAGGGTAAAGCAAGCGCTTGCGTGTGCTTTAACTGCACGAAAAGCAATGGGGACTATCGTGAGCGCTGTTTATTGCCAGTATGGTGTCGTAAACAACCGCAGGCGAGTCGTGAATTTTTTTATGCATGGTTTTCAGTTTTGGCCAGGGTACGGATTCATGGTTTGCAGGTGCTGGAGGGAATGGTGGTCCTGCCGTTATGAAACTGTTAGGGTGAGGACTGGTTTTTTTAGCTGAGCGTAAAGAGCTCCCTAGACTCTATCGGTAGCATGAGCTCGTTGTGTAATCATAGGGTTAACGATTAGTGGAGAGCACCTTTGCGCTACAAGCTTTTTGCCCTCTGCTCTGTCCTGCTGTAGCTGCTTGAATTGCGCGGTTCTGTCTCATCCTCCTGCGCTCCTGTGATCCACTGCACAGCCTATGGATGACCACCGCCGCAAGCCACCTACGCATAAAATCCGCTGCCTCAGCCTGTGCATGCCGCTCCGTTTTCACGCTGTCTTCCACAACGTAAGTTTCTTTTTCTTAATGTCCTGAGTTTCCTGTTGTGGCTCTCACGCAGCACCAGACTTCAAGCCCCACTGCAACTGACTTACGGTGTTTCTTTGTTTGTTTGGTTTGTTTATGTCTTGTTTATGTAGTTGTTTTGGGTAATCAGTTAATTTGCAAGCTCTTTGGTTTCTTTAATTTTGAATTACAGATGGTTAGTTTGTTTATTCTAAGTTAGGTTACATTTCTGATTTTTGTTTATCCTTATATAAGTAAATTTTTCTTTAAGTATTTCTATCTAGGTTAAAACAAGTAATGTGTATTCTTTCTGTTGGTGTGCATGTGGGTGTGAATGTTTTTGTTGTGAGTGTTTTTTAGAATAGGACATTTTAATAATTCGTCTAGTTCACCGTTTGAGTGTCGCTCCACCTAATTTTGTTTGTTTTTCTCCTGGACAGGAGCTGGGTAGTGCGTTGCGACTCCCTGGTGGTGGTCCCATCTTCTCACCCTCCTTAAGTTTGCTGTGGCACGTGGGTGGTTGATTGGTATAGTTTTGTGTGTTTTTTAAGTTTCTTTAGTCGGTCCGCCTCACGAGCTGTCCCTGCCCTTTTTGGGTTTAGTTTTCCCCCCCAAAACGAATGTGGTATAGCAGACACGCATGGTGTGCAGAGTATGTTCATTTTGAACCTCTTAAACCATATGTTAAATAAAATAATTTAGAGTTTTGAATCCGTCGCTTGGCTCTCTATATAGGTGTAACGAGTCTGTGTGACCTCATAGATTCCCTTACAGGGTTGAGTGAATTTCCTGGGGTGCATTCCCCAGGTGGCGTTGTAGGACGATCCCCTCCCATCCTTTTACAACCCATACCACGTCCCTCGCCACGATGTAAATATACTTATATGTATAACACATATATGTGTAGCAAGATGTGTATACATAAACATATATACTTTAAATAAATATAGGTTTAATGTAATACATATATTTATACACTATATGTGTATACATATATTGTATACCATAGATATGTATCACATTATGTGTAATAAGATAAATGTGTATACACATATATGTTAATACACATATATGGTGTATACATAAACATATATACTAATATAAATATAGGTTTTATGTATACACATATATTAAAACACATATATGTGATACATATAGTTGTTCTGACGTTTAGCAATGGCTTTCTTTGCTGTCACTCGTCCTGTCAAACCTGCACTCCAAGTCTTCCTCTTCACAGTTGAAACTGAGACTTGCTTACGACACGACCACTATTAGCGGGTGCTTGAAGCTGTTGTCCTGGGACGCCATATCAACACGCAAGCCTCTTAACTCTCAGAAACTTGTCCTCTGATTCAGTTGTGGCTTTGGGTGTGCCAACCACCTCCTGTCAGAGTTTCCCCCATTTCTTGAGTCATTTGATGGTGAAGAAACTGTATTCAATGACACCTTGAATTTCTTTGCAATTCCTCTTAAGGAAAAGACCTTCATTTTTAAGTGTTATGCTTGTCTGTCTCTCGTCCATTGTAATTGCCTTTTTCTTGCCATTTCTGTAGCAACACAGTACTGTCTGCATATGGTAATGTTCACCTCGCTCCTGAGGGTCTGGGTACCACAGTGGTTGTTCCAACACTGCTTTGAATGCAGACAGAGGGGGGTATAAAGTATCCAGAAAGTTGGAACACCTGTAGAATTAGTAGCACCGAGCTTTTCAGCTTGAATTCAACCTTCATTGCTGCAGAACAGCTGTACAGTGTTTAACCCACGTTGTCACTTCCCTGAAAATGGCCTTTCTGTATAATTTTGAAATGTAACATTATTTAACCAAACCAAACCTTTTTGTTTTTAACCTTGGCTGTTTTTCCAGTTACTTACCTTGTTGCTACCATTTTCAAGCTAATTCATGTGGGCTTGCCGACTTGAATTGAATAAATACATGGAAAAAAAGGGGCTGTTTGTTCTAAAACCTTTTTGACCGGGGTAGTGTAGGTGCATGTATATACCATGAATGTATATGACGTTGTATATAAGTGTCATTTTGTGTTTTTTATTTCTTTACCCCTATATTTTTGTTGAATTCAAATATACAGGACTTCTATGACGATATCTATCTATATGGTGTTTCAGTGTTTGTGTATTTATATTTACACAGTGTATTGTAGTTTATTATCTTCCATGAGCGGCTGTAAAAGTAATTGTGACTGATCTGTAGCGCCCTCCTCCTGACGGGCTGCCCAGCCTGCACAGTGAAACCATTTCAAATGATCCAGGACACGGCGGGTGCCAACCCAAAATGGCACCCCCTGCTCCATCGAGCTCCACTGGCTACCTGTTCACTAATGCTCGCTTACAAAGTAGTCTCTGGTTCTGCACCAACATACTTGAATGCTCTCATACGGGATGCCCTACAGTTCAATCAGATCTCTACCTTCAAAAACCTCCTGAAGACCTCCAGCTCTTAGAGCCTTAACATAAGTTTAAGCCTTTAAGCCTAATTTGTGAAAGTCCCAGTGCAGCCGTGCTCTATTTTAGCACTCGTGAAATGCCTCTTGACCAATCAAATGACTTGTTGTGTAAGAGTTCTTAACACATAAGTACAAAACTCTTGTAATCATACAGAGGCAACAAAGTTGACGGAATATTTAATAAACTGATAAATCCTTCAAAATGCATAAAAAAGACCCCAAAACTAAAAGTTTCATGTCTTTATTTACGTCCTCTAACTTCATCAGAAGCCGAGGTAACACGGGATGGTGGCTTCAGTCAGATGCAAGCTTCGAGAGCCCCACCCAGCTTCTCATCAAGCTCTGCTTCCATGATGCTCCATGCGAAACTTCTGAGGCCGAGTGACCGACATGCCAACGCTCATACCCTGACTGTCTTGGGAAATGGAGGGAGGGTGGTAACACCTGGAGGAAAGACACATGGGCGGTGTGAAAGTTTGTCCAGATAGATAGATAGATAGATAGATAGATAGATAGATAGATAGATAGATAGATAGATAGATAGATAGATAGATAGATAGATAGATAGATAGATAGAGATCATACGTCGATGTGTTCTTCTACAGGGGTCGGTGGTTGTGCTGCTGGGTCTTGGGGAAGCTTCCTTCTGGCCTCCTCGTTCAGCTTCTTAGACTCCCTCTCGTACTGAAGAACATTTAACAGAGACAGCTGTATTCTTGTGTGATTCACTCTCGAAAGCCTTCAAACAATATCAGTGTGTTTTTGCTCAATGGTATTGTTAAGACCTCAGGCAGTCTGGATCGGGAACAAGACCTCAAACACAACAACGCTGAACACAGGAGCCCCTCAAGGCTGCGTGCTCAGCCCCTTTTTGCTTTTTACTCTGTCAACCAATGACTGTGCAGCAGCATACTGTTCAAACCACGTCACCAAGCTCCCTGATGATACAACTGTGGTGGATTTGACCAATGGAAATGACGCAGAGGTGGACCGGCTCACTGACTGGTGTACCACCGACAATCTGTCCCTCAATGTGGACAAACAGGGACAGATCGCTGACTTCAGGCAAGCTCAACATGATCATACCTGTTATAAAAATAAGGATTATACTGGGGTGCAGTTGTTTTAACTCTTATAGAGAGTGTGTGTGTCTTCTGTCTTTTGCATGTCTCATCCACTTCCATTATCTGGCCTGTGTTTACTGAGGCTGGCAGGGAGAGATAATTTAAAAAAATAGTTCAAGGACAAGAGAGACAGGTTAAGGGTTAAGTGTCATTTTGGACAAGAAACATAATGTTGATTACTAAGCGGAAAACCAAAAAAGGAAATTGTCAGTGGGGAGGTGTCCGAGACAGCCCATTTTAAGAAAATTGTATAAGAACCGACTGTTAGAGCTCCTCAAGGAGCCTTTTCTCTGTAACCCCTTTTGTGTGTTGCACTGTTAAACGCTCCTTCTTGTACAAGAATAATAAATTCAACTTAAACTTTGATACTTTGAATCCAGTCTTCCTTATTCAAGGGTTTTTCTTTTTAAAAATTCCCGTAACAATACCCAAGCGGAGATCTGTGTAGATCATTCAGAGAAGTTCTTGGGCTTCCATGTGAACCCTTAACACCAGACACATCACACCTGCCACCACCTGATTCTCACCTCATTCGACAGAGGGACTATTGAGAGTATCTGTGGTTTGGTAATTGCACTGTGGCCCAACAGTGGATTGTGAGGACAGCTGAAAAGATCACCAACCCTTTGTCATGCCTGAACAAGGCCAGAAACATTGTAGATGACCCATCACAACCCGCCTCTCTTTCTCTTCTTAGTATCTACCTGTCTACTAGTCATACTGTACATAACCATATGTAGCTTATGTACATCCACCTTCACTTTATGCAGCCCTTGTTGTATTTGTCTTGTGCGCTTTAATGCAGTCCTGTCTCCATTATGACTAATAATAAAACCCACTTGACTTGACTTGTTTTCATCAGTAGAGGGCAGTGTGTTTGCATGTGTACCTCCTCGTAGGCCTCGGTAAGGATGCCCCACTTTTTGGGCCAGTCTCTAGCTGACTGCCTCTCGGCGTTGACTCGTGCTTTCCTACAGAAACACATAATAAGTTCATGTTTTGTATAACATCACATGTGACATGCAGCACTGTTTGCTTCGTTATTTTTTTAATCATCTAACCTCCATTTAAATCTGCAGAAATTCACTCACGTGAGCTATCGTTGCTGAACAAAATAATAAATCTGCGGCATGTGTTGCTGCAAAATGTATAGATCCTTTTCACATTTTCCCTTGTATTTACATATTTTTCTGTTAGTATTCCATACCAAATAAATAATTTTTCACAAGAGACCAAACCGGTCATGCATTCATGCACTTTGTTTCCTCCGTTTTCTCGAACCGGTCATGCATTCATGCACTTTGTTTCCTCCGTTTTCTCGTGAAAACGAGTTGATTTCATTTGTTTTCATGAGACAGCTCTCAAGAAATCAAATGAAATCAACTTTAATTGTCAACTGTAATTGTCTTGAAATAACAAATGTTATCCTGAGACACCGGGATAATTTCCTCGAGATCTCAACAGAATGAAACTTCATTTTTCCCGAGATGACAACATAATTAAATTGTGATTTCGAGAAAACAGAAGGAGAGTCTAATATATTAAAACACTGCAGTTGCGACGTTCTCCTGCAACTCTGAATTATTATTTCCTGCAATTATTTTCTCGAGATCTTGAATTAATTATGCCGTTTTCTCGGGAAAACAAAGTTTCATTGTCTTGCGTCCTTGAGAAAATTATTCTGGGATAACAGCATTTGTTATTTTGACATAAATAAATATATTGACATAAAAAACTCAGAGGAAATAACATGCATGAGTGTATGACTGTAAACTTTAGCACTCCTGCTACACGAAAACAACTCAAAACTCTTCACATGAACATTACGAGGAAAGGAAAATGAACAAACAGACAAAGCATGAAATGAGAGTGAAAAAAGCTAACAACATTAACATAGAAAAATGAAGATATACTATAAATACAAAATACTATACACCTTGTCTGTTGGATCATTTCACAGAAATAACAGTGCTGTATACACACATTGGTGTAGCATTATATTAAGATGCACATATAACCGTAAGTGTAAAGACATAATGAGCACAAAGCAAACAATTCAGTGAGATAAAAATGGGGCTGTGCATGTGTTAGTGATAATGATTATACAGTAGTATGATTATTATTATTATTATTATTCGGCCCCTCTGTCACAGATGATCAGACACACATGAAAAAGATGTGACTAGACATCAACATGGAGATGATCGCTCACTGGTACTCACATTATCTTTTAACCTCTTTCATACACAGCAATGAAAACATGAAGAAGCAGATTTTTTTTTTTACCAGAGTTCATCTTGATGCACTGAGTTGATGGGTTCAGATGTTCGCTGTGAATCCGCCATCTGTCCTGTCCAGTGTGTGTGTGTGTGTGTGTGTGTGTGTGTGTTATCAGAGTGTGTGTAAAATGTTCATATGATATGAGCGTGTGGTTTCGTGTGTCACCTGTGTGTAAGTCGCACTGACGGACCTGTTTACCGTCGCCATGGAGACGGAGTTCCCTGGAAGGCCGAGCAGCATAGACAGCATCAAATATGGACGGCGTGTCCGTGACGTCACCCGCAGGTCGCTGAAAAGCCGTCGTGACGTCATGTTAGCGTTAATCAGAATCAGAAATACTTTAATAATCCCAGGGGGGATTATTTTTGTTACAATACTCCAGTATACAAACAAACAAAAACAACAACAGGACACGATGCTGACATGCAGGATCTCTCTCAGCAGATAGTATGGTCGGAGTCCAACGGCTAGCAGGTCAACATCCAGGCTACAGAGCTGTTCTTTGGTTGTGATGTGGCCAGGATTACACCATCTGCTGTTAGCTGGAACGGCAAACCTCTCACCTTTCTGTTTACCGCTCTTGGTACAATCCCGGTCGGCCCGGACAGTGTGGAAGCCATCGACAGAGATGTTCTGGTCCGTAGTGTCCCTGTGCAGCCATGTCGTTTCATGTTGTTCCATGTCAGTTTCATTTCTAATTGTTAAACCCTTTTTAAAAACACAAGAGTAGTAGTTGTGGTTGTACAATAGTTAATGTAAACTGTGGCCAGTATACATTGTGTAACAAAACAAGTTCCTCATCCTAAATGACTAGCCTGACGTTTTTTATTACTTAGATTGAGATGTGACTTTAAGTTGTGAAAGTGTAAGACACACCAGTGTCCCACCAAGGTCGACATGTGAAAAGCACCACCCGGTGAACTAAAGAAAGAGAGAGTGATGATAGAAAAGGTGACAGAGGGTGACGAGTGAGGAGGGAGGAGGAGTAGGAGTAGGAGGAGGAGAAGGGAAGGCAATTTAGTTGGTGTATGCTACTGCTCTGGGCAGAGGGCCCAAACCCTCAGTTTTTTGGGAGACCACAGCGGGGGGTGAGAGAGAGTGAGAGAGAGAGTGAGAGGCAGGGGGGTTAACTGCAAGAGGTTAC
>NC_040016.1:21889358-21939239 GCF_000972845.2 Larimichthys crocea | reverse complement strand
GACAACTGTACATATATGTATATGTTTATGTATACACAATATGTATTAACATAATACATGATTCTATGACGCATATCTACTCTAATGGTGTTTCAGGTTTGTGTATTTATATTTACACAGTGTATTGTAGTTTTATTATCTCTCATAGCGCTGTCAACAAGTAATTGTGACTGTAGCTGTAGTCGCCCTCCTCCTGACGGGCTTGCCCAGCCGCACAGTGAAACCATTTCAAATGATCCAGGACACGGCGGGTGCCAACCCAAAACATGACCCCACTGGCTTCTCCGAGCTCCACTGGCTACCTGTTTCCACTAATGTCTCGCTTACAAAGAAGTCTCTGGTTCTTGACCAACTACTTAAATGCTCTCATACAGGGATGCCCTACACCCCCCCCCCCCCCCCCCCCCCCCCCTTTCCCAGTCAATCAGATCTCTACCTCAAAAATCCTCCCTGAGACCTCCAGCTCTTGAGAGGCCTTAACATAAGTTTAAAGCCTTAAGCCTGTAATTTGTGAAGTGCCCAGTGCAGCGCGTGGCTCTATTTTAGCATCGTGAAATTGGCCTCTTGACCAACAAATGGACTTTTGTGTATCAGAGTTTAACACATAAGTGACAAAACTCTTGTAATCCATACAGAGGCCAACAAAGTTGACGGACATATTTAATAAACTGATAAATCGTTCAAAATGCATTAAACAAGACCCCAAACACTAAAAGTTTCATGTCGTTTATTTACGTCTCTCTAACTTCACAGAAGCCGAGGCAACATGGCGGATGGTGCTTCCAGTCAGATGCAAGCTTCGAAGGCCCCACCCAGCTCTTCATTCAAGCTCTGTCCTTCCTGTGCTCCATTGCGATAAATTCTGGAGGCGGGTGGACCGACATGCCAACGACCATACCCTGGAATTGTACGTCATTGGGAAATGGAGGGATGGGTGGTAACCTGGAGGAACGACACATGGGTGGTGTGAATGTTTGTCCAGATAAGATTAGATAGATAGATAATAGATAGATAGAGAATAGAGTAGATAGATAGATAGAAGATTAGATAGATAGATAGTAGAAAGATAGATAGATAGCTGATAAGATAAAGATAGAGCAGTACAATATGATAGGAGCATACGCGATGTGTTCTCTACAGGGGTCGTGGTTGTGCTGATGGGGGTCTTGGGGGAAGCTTCCTTCTGGCCTCCTCGTTACTTCTTAGACCCCTCCTCGTACTGGAAAAACCTTTAACCGGACAGCTGTATCCACCTTCACTTTATGCAGCCCTTGTTGTATTTTGTCTTGTCGCTTTAATGCAGTCCTGTCTCCATTATGATTAATAATAAAAACCCACTTGACTTGACTTGTTTTCATCGTAGAGGGCAGTGTGTTTGCATGTGTACCTCCTCGTAGCCTCGGTAAGGATGCCCCACTTTTTGGGCCAGTCTCTAGCTGACTGCTCTCGGCGTTGACTCGTGCTTTCCTACAGAAACACAATAATAGTTCATGTTTTGTATAACATCACATGTGGACATGCAGCCCGTTTTGTTTAATCATCTAACCTCCATTTAAATCTGCAGAATCCCTCACGTGAGCTATCTGATATGCTAACAAAATAATAATCCATCTGCGGCATGTGTTTCTGCAAAATTTAGAGATCCTTTCACATTTTCCTTGTATTACCATATTTTCTGTTAGTATTCCATACCAAATAATAAATAATCAACATGAAGACCAAACCGGTCATTGCATTCATGCACTTTGTTTCCTCACGTTTTCTCGTGAAACGAGTTGATTTCATTTGTTTTCATGAGACAGCTCTCAAGAAAACAAATGAAATCAACTTTATTGTCAAACTGTAAATTGTCTTGAAATAACAATGTTTATCCTGAGAACCGGGATATTTCCTCGAGATCAGAATGAAACTTCATTTTCCCGAGATAACAAACTAATTAAAGTTGTGATTTGAGAAAACAAAAGTAGAGTCTAAATATATTAAAAGCATGCAGTTGCGGACGTTCCGCTCCTGCACTCTGAATTATTATTTCCTGCAATTATTTTCCGAGATTGAATTAATTAGCCGTTTTCTCAGGAAAACAAAGTTTCATTAGCTGCGTCCTTGAGAAAATTGATGCTGGGATAACAGCATTGTTATTTTGAAAAATAAATATTGACAGAAAAAAACTCAGAGGAAAAACATGCATGAGTGTATGACTGTAAAACTTTAGCACTCTCTTCACACAAAAACAACTCAAAACTCTCACATGAACATTACGAGGAAAGGAAAATGAACCAAACAGACAACGCATGAAGAAGAGTGTAAAATGTAATTAAAAATAAACACAAATAAAGAAAACAACTTACGATACAGTACGATTAAGACAGTAGTAACACATATAAAAATAAAGATACTACTATAAATACAAAACAAATAATACTGTACACCTTGTCTGTTGGATCATTTCACAAAATAAACAGTGCTGTATACACACATAGTGTAGCATTATATTTAAGATGCACATATAACCGTAAGTGTAAAGAATAATGAGCACAAAAGCAAACAATTCAGTGAGTCTAAAATGGCTGTGCATGTGTTAGTGATAATGATTATACATGATAGTATTATTATTATTATTATTATTCAGCCCCTCTGTCACAGATGATCAGACGCATGAACAAAGATGTGACTAGACCATCACATGTGCTGATCGCCTCCACTGGTCTCACATTATCTTTGAACCTCTTTCATAACACAGCAATGAAAAACCTGAAGAAGCAAGATTTTTTTTTTACCAGTTTAATCTTGATGACTGAGTTGATGGGGGTTCAGTGTTGCTGTGAATCCGCCATCTGTCCTGTCCTCCTAGGTGTGTGTGTGTGTGTGTGTGTGTGTGTGTGTTATGAGTGTGTTAAAATGTCATATGATATGAGCGTGTGGTTTCGTGTGTCCCTGTGTTAAGTTCGCACTGACGGACCTGTTACCGTCGCCATGGAGACGGAGTTCCCTGGAAGGCCGAGCCGCATAGACAGCATCAAATTGGACGGCGTGTCCGTGACGTCCACCCGCAGGTCCTGAAAAGCCGTCGTGACGTCATGTTAGCGTTAATCAGAGTCAGATATTAACACCGAAATTATTTTGTTACAATACTCCAGTATACAAAACAACAAAAAAACATATGTAAAACAATAATTATATATATATCTATATAGTTTTAAAGGTCAATCTTACGATTTGACAACTGTTGTTTTGTTTGTTGTTTATTAACTTTACTAGATATGAAATCTTACATGCATATATATATAATATCTCATATATTATATAACTCTATAATATAAAGAACATATAAAGGTTCAACGTTACAAGTTAAATAATGTGCAACACTTCAAAAAAAAAAGGGTCGTAACATAAAATCCAAACTAAGTGCCATTGAACAAAGGCCTTGTTAGTAGATTACAGAAGTGGTGGATGATGGTGTGTGTGGTGCTGCAGGCAGATGTTGGTCACGATGGATCGGACGCAGCCAGTATGGACGGAGTCCAACGGCGAGCAGGTCACAGGTCAACATCGGCTGCAGAGCGTTCTTTGGTTGTTGATGTGACCGGAGGGTCCAGGTGGAAGCGCATTTAAATAACAGCACGGAGAAAAAAACGAAAAAACAAAAAACTCTCTAAAACACAACCGGTTAGAGAGGCAGGATCCACAGAGTTACAGTGAAGAAAACAAAAAGCGCACCTCAAAGGCTTGGAGCGAGCGGAACAGGCAGCTGTGCAGCTTCGGATGAATTCCAAACAAGTGGTGATGACCTCCCTGCTAATCCAGAAAATGAGACAGAAATAAAACATGGAGCCTGTGGCAACAACCACCGTCAATCAGAGTGATGCTCTCGTACTTAACTGCATAACCCTTTAAACCTTAATATAATGTGAACAGGTGAGTTGTATATAAATTCACACTCAGTACAGTTGTCATGAAAGGGGAAATTAGCTACAGAGACCAAAACTGTTTTTTGTACCAGGCTGTAAACATGTTTATTTCTGCTGTGAAGTTGGACATTTGAACATGGGGACTTATGGAGACTGAGGTTTCCAAAGCGCTGTTTGTTCTGGTCACCACCATAGACGTGGATCAACATGGCAGACCTCAGACCAGGCGGGCCCAATGACGCCTGGGTGCTCTAATAAGTCATCTGTACCGTTACACGGATATCCAACTTCAACCACTCGAGGAAGTACAGATTTTAGCACGTCTGCATTGGCTCCATTTCCCGGACACGGAGGTGAAAACTAATCAGGGAAGAAGTGGCGGTAAACACAAACGCAGGAAATGAAGCAACACAACAGGAAGAGGAGAGAATTACAAAATAAAACAAGAAACTCAAGGTATGACAGTGAACGTACTTAATTAATTCACTTTAGACAATGACACATACAATACAATAGACTTTCTATGATATAGTATAATTTATTGATTTAATTAATACAACAATTATTCTGACTTTTTATCATAGAAACCTGAAATTCTGAATAATTTCCACTTGGTTTCCCGTTCATAGATCAGAACCTGCACATCCCAGTGGAAGTTGTGGCTGTTCAGAAGGTTCATGTTAGATTCACCCCCAGTAACTGAATTTAATGAATTCCAACAAGTAGACAATATCATGTTAAATTTGTCACGTTTATAACAAAATAAACAGAATTTAACGAGTTACGGTTGATTTCATTGTGAATTCTCCGTCTTTCATCATCGCGTGCTGGTTGATCTTGACCTCCCCAAAATGCCGTCCATTGAAGTATCTATTTATCTTTTTTTAATTGGATTATAAAGCAGTTGAAAAGCGTGAATCACCTCGTTTTCTCCTGTACTGCATCAGTCCCAAGGACAGAAACACCGCTCCCAACACCAGAAAACAAACTCCACCAATCAAGAGCCTCCTATCTGACTGATTTAAGTCTGCAACAAAATGAGAAGAGAAACATTTGTACAGATCAATTGGATGCATCATGAGTAAAACTGTCGCTCCATCCTCACCTCTGTGATAAATCTTTGGTTCCCTGAGGCTGGCGTGCTCCACCATACAGCTGACTCTGTCCTGTCGGATTGAAGGTGTGTACTCCAGGTAAGAGTGGACCTGATAGGTCCAATCCCCGTTTGTCAACACGTCGCTAAAGGTCACGCCCGAGGTCACTTCCTGCCCGTTCATGAGCCACGTCAGCCTGATGTTTTTGGGGTAAAAGTCGTAGGCGCTGCACACGAGCATGGCGTTTTTACTGGAGCTGGTGGACTCCACGAGAGTGACGCTGGGCTCAGCTGAAATCAGAGGATGAAGAGTTTTTACTGAGAGCTGGCACTGAAGGTTTTATGATGATAATGAATGTAGCCAATTGAGGAAGTGTTAAATATGATGAACATATGAAGTTTCAGTCATGTGGGTAGAACTTCTCTGTTTTAGTTAGGGTTAAATGGAGAGTATGTGCAGCTCTCTGAAGGGTTGATGTGACAGTGAGGTTGCCAGGTTTGGTACCATCATACTTGTAAATTGTGTGTATCATACCTGAGTTCACAAAAACCACTTACACAGTTCAAGAAACTGTTCCAACACATCTCTTAAATCACAAAATGTAGTTTTTACAGTTCTTTTCATGTATGATGTAACGCTCTAGACCTGCACCCGCCATTTAAAAACCAAAAACCTGAAAATGACGTCATTACATTAATATCTTTGATTGTTTTTGTGGGTTTCCACCTAGTTTCCACAATAAAAATATGCGTACATGGGTTTACAATGTTGTATGGAAGCTGTAAGATTGTGTTATCTCCCACTGTGCATAGAGGACAGCTACAAAGATATTGTAAGTTCAAGTGTTTTGCTGGGAAAATCACATCATCACGGGGACCCGGCTCTCACTGCCAGACGGAGGTAGTTCGCCGAAGAGTCGGCAGGAAGGACTGATGAGTTACATACCTCCTACACATTACATGTTTGTCATAATAATGTGGGTCGCTCTAAGTTTCATCATGCAATCATCGTAGATAAACAGAGGGACTTAACTGGCTCTCAGACAGAAGGTGTTTTCTGGGGGACAGTTCGCCGAAGAGTCGTCACGGAGGACTGAGCGGGTTGCGGTGACCTTAAATTAAATTGGTAGCTGTACAGTTTGTTCCTATGACGGAAATATCTGTTTACAACAATGTTGGTGCTATTATTTTTCTGATGTGTTGAATTAAACTTGGTTTAAAAAGCTACAAATACAAACGTATCCAGCGTTTGAATATTCACCAATGCTTTCCTCGGTCACGTTGAATATCATATCGACATGGTCGACACATATCAGCTGCTTCTCCACTTTTCTCTGCTGCACGTCGTAGAAGTCTCCATTGAACAGAGATGCAGTGATCATCCCGCCCGGAGTGAAGCCCGTCCATTTGCCAACCGTGCTGTTGTACTGCATCACAAACTCTTCGTTGAAATGCCAGTCCACCAGATACTCCACATGCGTGCGCTCTCTGGAGTACATGGCGCACCTGAAGTCGGCTGTCATGAAGTATCCGGATCCATTGGTGGCACAGTCTGAGAGGAAAAGGCACAAAGTTTACTCCCCATTAACTGAATTTCTTTACATCCATGCATCCCCCAGGCCTTTCACTGTCACTTTACATCCATCTACCAGATACCGTCAGACTTTCCCTCATCTCCACGTCCATGTCCTTCATCTGCTCTGCAGCCTCCTCATCTGCATCTCATTTCCTTTCTTTTCCTTTCTTGTTTTATGCTGTTGTATTGCTTCCTCCCACAGTCCAAAGACTCTAAATTGCCCGTAGGTGTCGCTGGCAACTTGTCTAGGGTGTACCTCGCCTCTCGCCCATGTCAGCTGGGATAGGTAGGATATCAAGCCCCACCGTGACCCTGGTGAGGATAGATGGTGCTTGAGTAACTGCTCGCCTGCCTGTGAGGCATTTCATCAATAAATCACTGAAGTCATCCCGCTCCCTGCTCTCTCTGAGCCTTTTAAAAGAGGAGTTCATATTTAGGACAACCCACAGAGATTCACAAAGATATCACGTGACTCTGCAGCTGAAACACCGCTTATAATTTCTGCAATCAGTAAAGAACAGTTCTTCATTCAGATCACTGGAGCACTCACACAGATAAAAAAGAGGAACTGGACACCACACACACACACATACACACACACACATATACATGCTTTCACATGTATTGCCCGTACTATCTCATCTCTTCATCAACTGAGTTTGTTTTTAGACTTCCACCATCTAAAGTCATTTAAGGAAATAAGAGTCTCATGTTTGAGGTATAGATACTTTACTTTGTATAGAGTCTTGGATGTTAAATATTTAATAATATATCAAATCTGAAGTAAAAAAAAGTAGAATATTTTCATCTAAAATATAGTGAAGTGCAAAGTAGCATCAGATGTAAATATTCAAGTGAGTAGGTAAGTACAGTACTTAAATAAATGTACTTGGTTCTATTAATTTTTGATATGATTGCAGATGTTCATATATAGGTATATTTTATGTACAGCAAAAACAATACAAACACAGGAACACAGCACGTTGAGACATACAGTCCTGGATACGCAGCTTCAAAACCTGATCTGACCTTCTAACGTTAATATTTGAACCCGGGCATGCTGTGTGAACCAAAGACTTGCAACTAAATATCAGCGGACACATTTAAATGGTTAAAAAAGGGAAAGACTCACCCACAGATGTCGAAGAGAAAAGGCACAGAAAGAGCAGGCACAGGGAGCGTTTCATTTTGAGCGGCAGTTCGATCACATTGTTGTGGATCCTCAAAGCACTGGGAGGAAGTCAGTTGTTGAGTTTAAGCACTTCCTTCCTCTGCTGACTTTAGACAAACTCATTTCATCATGAATCATGACTTTTTAAAACAAGTCTAAAAACGTTGGATCCTTAAAAAAGTTAGTCAGATTTCACGCAGGAAGCTGAAACCAAACACCAACGAGAGAACGAAAGTAAGGGAGGTGAAACAAGCCTGATTCCTCTTTTCTTTCTTAATGTCACATTTTCTTTTTTTTGTGTTTTACACACATAAAAGCCAGTTCAACAGACGTTAGAAGACAACACAAAACAAAACAGGTCTATAGCGCCTGAGTCCAACGTTTGAACCCAGATTTCCTTTAAATAATCACTACAGCATTGGTTTGGAGTTTGCCACATGATCTCCAGCGATCAGACTGGTCAAACTCCTCCACGGTCAGCCTGAAATATCAGTGAATCCAGGCGCTATCCAGGTCATATTATGGAAATACACACATAGGAATCTATGACCAAGTTGTCTTTTGGCTTGGTTCATGTCGTGCACTTAGTTTCAACGTTTGTGTCTGACTTGCAGTCTGTCCTGTCCATCAAGCGCTGCTTCTCTTTAGTGGAGATGCAGTGCTGAAGAGCAGCTGTTTGACCTTGGACCCCTCCTGTCCTGTACAGCATTCTGTAAACTCCCCTGAAGGTGTTTGCAACACTGATTTATAGGCTTCAGAAGCAGCTACAGACTGAGCTCAGACGTCATTAAATATAATAGTACTAAAGCGAGATCGAAAGATCATCCAACTACAACAATAAACAAAAACGTGTACATTTGTATCTGCTTAATTTTCTATATTTTTGGCAACCCTGCTGAATAATTATAGTGGTTTCAGTGTTTCTGTAGTGTTGCCTGTGTGACTAAAACTTGGCTTTAGTCTGTTCTTGAGAATTCGGGTAACGTCCTGCTCCGGGGCAGGAAGCACTTTCAAAGTAGTACTTGTAGTGGACATCAAACCCAAGACCACAATCGTCCAATCGCTGATCTAGCCACAATCTGTGAGAACCTGCAACAACCTGTTGTTTTCTTTTGTTTTTTCACCAACAACAGGTGTTGATTGTTGTCATAGAAACGTAGTTTTTAGCTCAGAGATAGCCCGGAAATAGAAATCTTATGTCTTAAAGTGAATCTTCTGTGCACTGACCCTGGATTGTGTTATATTCAGGAGACACAAGGTGGCACTCTCCTCAAAGACATCAGTTCTTGTTGACAAGCGTGTCAGAGGTCAGTCTGCTCTGATCCAGCTTGGCTTTTTGTTATTCTCTATTGCTAAAAACAGAAATCTGACTTCTGAGTGTCACAGCTTGTCCCTCAATCATATTTATTCGCTAAAATTGCAACAAAATATATAAACCGAACAAAACAAAAAAAACATGCCGTGAGGGAAGATCCAGTGATGCACCCAGCTGCATTAATACGGGCTACACCTGCAGGAACCTGAAGGCAGGTGAAGACACAAAACTACATTATTGCCATTTCAAAGCTGTGTATAAATCTGTATTTCTATGATTCAGCGCCACCGGTTTCATGTGGTAAATATGTTCAGCTGTACTCGAGTATTTGTTCTGATTACATTACTTCTTATCAAAAACTAGTCGAGTCGACAACTTTGCTAACAGCCAAACATCAAATAAGTTCAACAACAGCAGACCCAGCAGCAGCTGATATCACTGACTAGTCCAGCAGCAGTCAGCCCAGCTCGGCGTCTGTCTTTCAGCCTTTTATTTCACCAAGCTCTCACCAACCACTAAAAGTCAGTCCCACATTTACTCTTGTCCGGTGGCTCTGGTTCTGGCACGACACTCCCTGTTGATGCTGAATTTTTAAAGGAAGAACCCTTGAATAAGGAGAACTGGATTCAAAGTATCAAGGTTTAAGTTGAATTTATTATTCTTGTACAAGAAGGAGCGTTTAACAGTGCAACACACAAGAGGGGTTACAGAGAAAAGGCTCCTCGAGGAGCTCTAACAGTTGGTTCTTATACATTCTCAGACACCTCCCTCACTGATGAGTCTGCTCAGTAATGAACATTATGTATCAAAATGACACTTCTCAGGCCTGTTTCTCACGTCCTTGAACTACTGACATCTCTCCCTGCCATCCTCAGTAAAACACAGTCCAAATAAAGGAAGTGCACGAGACATGCAAAAAACAGGAAACACACATTATATGATCAAAACATCTGAACCCCAGTATAAATCCTAATTTTTATAACAGATGCTGTAAACCTCCTCTTCTTCTTCTTCCCGGTGGTCCCTGTGGTACAAACACTCTCCAGGTGATCTGAGCTCACAGTCGACTAGAACTTGTTCAATTCTGACCTGATTTTCAGTTTGTTTTGTTATTAATGTGAGAAACTGAACATGAACTTGTTGGAAGTAAATTATCTAATCAGCTCTATTCCAACCAACCATCTGAAGAGTCACAACGTCCACTGGGACATGCAGGCTCAGATCTATGAATGGGAAACATCAAGTGTACGTTATCTAAAATTTCAGCTTTTCTGAGGTTCTACAAAAATGTGCATTCCTATGTCTTTGATAGTGTTATAAAGATGCATGTTTTCTCACATCTAACGCGGTATCTATCTTTCAATATCTATGGTCTGACCTCACAAAGTGGTGTCTGCTGGTCAGAAAGTCCAGCATTCAGTTACAAATCATCCAGTTTTCTTTTGACGTGTCAACGTGTCCTGTGAGATCAGGCTGGGGGGACACACGGTCTGATTTTCTGATCTGAAGGTTTCGAGAAAGGTACGTCGCAAAACTCGAAAGAGGAGAAAGAAGAAGAGATAACTGAAATCGATCACCTCATTGATTGATGAACCAGAACTTGACCATGTGCAGGTTTATCCATTCAGGCAAAGCAGATATTAGCATGAAGATCAGCCGGTGAATGGAACAAAAACTATGATCCCTCAGTGAACGATCTGAGCTGATTTCAAAGGTTGTTAAGAAGTGCGTTGATTAGAAAATTAAGGATGCAATCAAGGAACAAGGAGAGGAAGGAAGGTAGAATGAGTGAAAACCTTGATATCTCCTCATTCTTTGTCATTCATTATATTTCTTTAATGTTGACAGCCCCTGGAACAGCACAGTACACTAACACCTTTAAACTGATAAGAGCTGAGGTATTTTATCAACACAGCTGATAAATACTTGAGGGTCAGCATTGTTAGGGATGTCAGGGCTTGTTTTACTTCTGAAGATAAAGCTCCATGCTGCTGAGTGAGATAGTGAGAACGTAAACATGAAGACACTTTTCTGATACCTGATTTTATTGTGCTGAGCTGTTGTTGTCAGCGCTGAACCTACCGGGCTGGGGACGACAGCTTCCGGTGCAGCCAGCAGGTATCTGCAAAACAGATACTCAGGCCTTTCCGGCCCGATTAGCAGTTTGATACACGACAATGCCAAGAAAGGCACATTTCTGCTCATTTCTATGAGCACATATCTGCATATGAATGCAGATAACTTTAAGAAAAAGGTAATAAAATGCTGAAACGATAGCTCATTGGTTCTGAAATTGAATTCTGGGCAATGCATTTTGCTCTCCACAGACTGTTGTTGACCAAAGCCCGCTTAAAAGTGATTGGTCAATGCTACTAGGATGGAAACCAGAACACTTCCAGTCACAAAATGTTTGCTGGCATAAAGATAATTTTTCTGCAGATCAGAACTGTCTGAAAAGACCTTCAGGCTCTGGTTTTGGTTTCCGCCAACTTCTGAGAAATATATTTGGTGCCATAGCTGCTAGATGTTCGGTAAAAACAGTTTCCCACCTGTTATTTCTCACTTTGCCCGCCGTTTGGTGCCAGAGAAGAAGCGTCCAGTGGATGTGTTACATTGAAACATGCATTAAACCAAAACTCTGAGCTAAAAGAGGCTAAAAGGCTCTTTGGAGCTGCAGAGTCAGGCGATAATTAAGGTGATCATGAGAGACACCCTTGCACGTTCTGTGTGATTTGATCTGTTGTTAATATGATAAATGATTCCCACAGCTTTAATTTTAGTTTGCAGCTTTAATCAAGAAGCTAAAGTCTCCATGAAGTTGTTATGGCACATGTTTTGTTGTTCATAAATATGAGACTTATATGCAATAAAGTAAATCATAAAAACTTGGAAAAATAAAGAGTAACATAATGGATAACGTACGATAGTGAGACGTCTTTATGGATGGACGACAGTTTAAAAGGTTAGATAAGAAGTGTGCACGAAAACAGGTTGTTTGAGACACGCAGTACAGGTATGGCTCTTCATGCTTGCGGGGTAATTATTTCCTCAGATAAGGTTGCAGAAAACACTCAGACGGTTCGTGATGTTGGCAAAGAGCACGAGGGGTAAATCATTGTTTCGAAGAAGAGAACACAATCGGACAAACAAACCTGTTATTCCTAAGAAGAAGGAATATAAGAGGGGTTTGTTTCTCGGTGCTGCTGAAGTGACACTTTGAGAGATTAACAGAGTTGCAGCGGACATACAGACACGTATTGTACAAGGTCAACACAAGCCAACATGCAGGAGACAGGATGTGCTCTCATAGCACACGCCTGCAGAAATAAACATGTTTACAGCCTGGTACAAAAAACAGTTTTGGTCTCTGTAGCTAATTTCCCCGTTCATGACAACTGTACTGAGGGTGAATTTATATACAACTCACCTGTTCACATTATATTAAGGCTTAAAGTTATGCAGGGTTAAGAGCGTGGACGCTTTGATTGACAGGTGGTGTGTTTGAGCAACCAGGCGTCATTCACCCTGCCTCAGGTCCGACCAGGCGCCGATGGAGGCCTGATCATGAAGACTACGTCCATGTTTTATACAGTTTACGATGTGAATACCGTCGCAGTGGTCACCGCTTATACATGGACGTTGTTTCATCTTGAGTATCCCGGTAAATACAAGATTGTTTTTGCCTTTCAAAACATTATGCAAACCTTCAAAATTTAGTTTCAATTTTCCAAAACTTTTAGAAGGCTTCAGTTTGGAAACATGACACAATATTCACCCTATACATATCCACCATATATCTCTAAATGTAGAGAGGAGTTTCAATTCTACGGACTTCACTTCCCATGATTCCTATATCATCACTGGCACTCCTGTATTCCTGTATTTAGTATAGCAAATATGACATGAATATGAGATTATTACAATCCAGAAAATGTAGGTTTTATTTTTCTTGATTTAAGTGCAATGATCTTCTTTATTCGTTCTTATTTTAGGATAAAAATCCTCATTAAGAAACAGGTGGTTTAAGAAAATAAGACTTCAAAGACTCAAAGAAAAGTAACTTTCCCCGTGTTCCTGTCTTTGTTTTCAGGGAACACAAATACATACAATAATCAAGCTGCAGCATTAGAAACATTTGTCTGCATGCAATCAGCATCCGGACAGTTCACTGTGTCATTTATTGTTTTGCTGGCGCGGCAGTGTTCTTAGAAGGCTGGATTCAGATCACAGACAGCGTCAAAAACAAGTTAGCGATGATTAACTTCTGCCACCGTCATTATCTCCACGTCTTGCACAACAGATACAGTGAACCATGGGACAAAAACATGTGGCCTCATACAGCCACAGTCAGACAGAAATGTAGAATAGTATGAACTTAGATTATATGTGTTAAAACCAGCTTAAATTCTAGTATTAGTTATTTTTAAATGGCAAACAACAAGAATTTAGGTATACTGAGTATTGTCCAGTATTTGTTCTGATTACATTACTTATGATCCAAAACTACTTTGTTAAACCACAGTCAGTCCCAGATTTACTCTCGCTCGCTTCCTCCATCAACGTCCTCTTCTGTCTTTTCCCCTCTGTCATTATGTCCATAGAAGCTGCTGAGCCCGGATACATTGCCTAGCTCCTGTTCTGCCACGACACTGGCTCAGCTCCACCATCAGCACCCTGCACCTGAAAATCTCCTCTTCCAAAACGCCTGTGGTACAAACACGAACACTCTGAGCTCACAGTCCAGGCAGCCTGGCTAACAAACTGAGCTAACAGCAGCTACAGCTGTTACGTACTTCTCCCGACCCGGAGCCCAAAGTTACATAGTGTGAGAACAGACGTACGAATGACAGAGACACCGTTCAGCTGATCACAGGTCAGTGTAGCATCAACATGATTTACATTCTGTTATTTTATGGTAGAAAAGTTACACAATGTTGCTTTAAGCCTCAAAAAATAAATGTAATCTTCGACTTTTCTAGTTTTACCTCGTGTATCATGTGAAGGCCTCGGGTTTGGTTTGGCCCCGTCTTGTTCTTTCTTGTTTGTTGTTGTGGTATTTCTCTTTGTTCCAGGAAGGATTGTTACTAAGAGCTTGTCAAAAAAATGCAAAAGACAGGCCAGAGAGAAGAGGGGAAGAGGAACTTGCAGGTCTGATTTCAGCTCAGGTGAGTTGCAACTTTTTGGAAGAAGAGGGAGAAAGACAACAACGCAGAACAAAAAGGTCAAAGATGAAACTGTCAGAGCCAATTTACAAACTAAATGAAACATCCCATCAAACTAAATTACTAACTAAATTTTGCTGGTTGCACATTTGTATATAAGTTTGTCTCAAACATGTTACAGAGATCTTGTTTTGACATGACACACGATACATAAAACCAACTGCAGAAGTTCATTTCTGGGGAAGTTTCAGGCTCAGGTTACCTCCACCCAGACTGAGCATCACTTGTTGTTGTTGTTGTTGAGGTGTTTTTTCCAGAAATGGCCGCACAGCTCTGCACAATGAGAACTAACACACCTTTTTCACAGGAGCCATTTTGACATGAAATAGTAGGTAAACACTCGATGATACTAATTAATGTTCAGTTCAGGGTGCGTGTCGGCTCACTGGAAGTCTCTGCTACATTAAATGTAACAGAACCTTAATTAGTACCATTGGAAACACCTAGCTGACCTTATTATTTCTGATGCTCTCTCTGTGTTAAGTGTACTCCACTGGCTGCCTGTCCATTTTAGGATTCATTTTAAAGTTCTTTTATTTGCTTTTAAGGCCTTGAATGGCCTTGCCCCACCCTACCTCTCTGAGCTGCTGCACCCCTACATGCCTAGCCGTTCTCTCAGGTCAGCTGCTCCTGACTGTCCCTAAAGCTAGACTTAAGCTCAGAGGGGATCGAGCGTTTGCCGTTGCAGCCCCGAAGCTATGGAACAAATTGCCGCTGCACGTGAGACAGGCCTCTTCTCTGTCTCATTTTAAAACCCTTCTTAAAACCCACCTCTTCTCTTTGGCTTTTAACACCATGTAGATGGTTGATTTTATGTGTATACATGCATTTTGTTATTTGTGTATTTATTTTTGTCTGTTTTTATTTATTTTATCTAGTGCCTTTTATTCATTTTATTTTTATTGTTTTCTATCTTTCTATTATCTACTTGATGTTTTGTTGTGTTTCTATATTGTTATTCATTGTGTTCTATCGTATTGTGCAGCACTTTGGAAACCCTGTGTTTGCTAAAATCGTGCTATATAAATAAAGTGGATTGGATTGGATTGTTGACACTGGGTTGTGAACTCCCTGCCATTATCATCACATGACTGTAATTGAATTATTCACTTCTTTCAACCAGTAACAGCGTAAAGAATGGACGGCGCCGCGTACGCATGATTTCACCAACAGGTTTCCAAAGCGCCTTTTTAAGGCTCAGAAAACATTTTGTTATCAATGTTTAAAGGTGATGTTGTTGTGTGACTCATACATGAGCCGTTCAAAAAGAGAACTTTGCTACTGAACATTTCTATTCAGTACTCATAATCCTATCATCATTCTTCACCAATGCTTTGTTTTCTTTTGACATTTCTCTGGCTGACATGGTCATTTAAGAAAAATACATAACTATGTTTTCATGAGTGTTGTGCTGCCCTATGATATCAGCAATATTAATGACATATAACAACAACGAGACAGAATCAAGGATAAGTTTAAATACATTTATTGTTGTCTCCCCTCTTCGGGGGCTCAAGATTACAATACAACAGAACCAAGAGATACCAAGAGAAGACAGCGTACAAAAATAAATTAAGATAATAACAATAGGAACAGAAAACATACATTACCCCCGTGTTCAGGGGGTCAAACAACAGTGAAGATGAGCTGGACTCATTTAGTCATACAAATCTATGACGATATAGAGATAGTGCGTTCATAATAAGTTATCCTTAAATAGAAGAATTCAGAGCTACAGTAGGACAACACAGTTTAAAACATAGATTAGCAGTCTCGACTTGTTCGATCTGGCCGTTACGTTCACAGTAAGAAATATTTGTAGTCTAGTAAAATCAAGAAGTAGTAAAAAATAATTATCAGAGGAGAATTGTTCCTCTTTCATAAAATTGCAAGGCCCCATCTCAAATTAGTGAATCTCTGTAAGTACAACAATGCTGCTGCAGAGTTACTAAATCTTTGTTTCTAGACGTTCTGACGTGACATTCTAGAGTAGCTAAAGTTCATTTTTAGAAGAATCACCATCATCTTCCTTTAGGATCGCCTTTTCTTCTTCCCGGTCTTTACATCTGCATCACTCTCTTCTGCAGGAGCTCCAGTTGCCGGGCCACCTCGTTGGGCAGGTCGTCGTTCACCTGCGTGGTGAAGTACTTCCTCACCTCCTCCACCTCCCTCTGCCAGAACTCTTGATCCAGGGAGAACAGCTCATTGAGGTCCACGTTCTGCTTGAGGCCCTGGAGGTTCAGGGAGTGAGAGCAGGGCAGGTAGCCCACAGCTGAGGGCATGGCGCCGGCCTCGCCGTTCACCCGTCTGAACATCCAGTCCAGCACGCGGATGTTGTCTCCGAAACCGGGCCAGAGGAATCCGGCGGTGGGACTCTTACGGAACCAGTTGACGTGGAAGATCTTGGGGAGCTTGGCGCCGGGGCGGTCGGCCATGCTCAGCCAGTGAGAGAGGTACTGTCCGAAGTTGTAGCCAAAGAAGGGGCGCATGGCGAAGGGGTCGTTCATGATCACCTTGCCTGTAGAAAGAAGGGTTGGAGTTATTAGTTATGAGCAATCCCGATAAGCTGAGGAAGCTTGAATCCATTGAAAGTATCTTGTCATAGAAGATCAGATACTGACCTTTGTGTTCAGCTGCAGCGGTGGCCTCCGACCTCATGGCTGCTCCAACAAACACTCCGTGCCGCCAGTCGAAAGCCTCGTAAACCAGAGGGACACCTGATGGGAAGAAGGGCCAAAAGTTAGATTGTCCGATTGTTTTGTCGTCTTCTTAAATTCCTTTTTTGCCAGTGTCGTAGTGGTGTTGTTCTTACCTTCTGGCCTGCGCCCTCCGAAGATGATGGCCTCAATGGGGACTCCCTCCGGGGATTCCCACAGTGGGTCGATGATGGGGCACTGACCAGCCGGAGTGCAGAAACGAGAGTTGGGGTGAGCACAGGGTTCGCCTGGTGAGAGAAACACGAAGAGGAAGAGGAAGTTAAGCTTTCTAAAGATCTTGTCATTGTCTGAAGAACTGATGAACGTTCGATAAAAACAAACTCTTACCATCTTCTGGGCTCCATGGCTTGTTCTTCCAGGAAGTGATGGTGACTCCCTCGGGCAATGACTGGTCCATTCCCTCCCAGTACACACCGCCATCGCTGGTCTCCGCAACATTGGTGAAAACAGTGTTTTTGATGATGGTCTCCATGGCGTTGGGGTTGGTTTTAACCGAGGTGCCGGGCGCCACTCCGAAAAAGCCGTTCTCAGGGTTGATGGCACGTAGGTTTCCTGGAGGAAATAATGAGGAAAATATGAATAATGAAAAACAGAAGTGCCTGTTTGGATTATCATTTTTGTATTCTTAATGTCCATGATGGCAAATTTAACTTCACAAAGTCTCAAGTCCCTCACCTTGGTTGTCAAACTTCATCCAGGCAATATCGTCGCCCACACACTCGACCTTCCAGCCCGGCAGCGTGGGGCACAGCATGGCCAGATTTGTCTTCCCGCAGGCACTGGGGAAGGCTGCTGCCATGTACTTCTTCTCCCCAGCAGGGTTGGTGACGCCGAGGATCTGAGCAGAGAGAAACATTTCGATTGGTAAGAATGGACCAGTCGTTGTGGGTAGTCTTGTTTGTGAATGGATAGATGGGATTTCATTACTTACCAGCATGTGCTCTGCCAGCCAGCCCTCCTCTTTGGCGATACGTGAGGCAATGCGGAGAGCAAAGCACTTCTTCCCCAGCAGGGAGTTTCCTCCATAACCACTACCGAATGAGACGATCTGCCGGCGGTCAGGGATGTGGGCGATTAACGTCAGCTCGGGGTTACAGGGCCAGTTGTTCGCCAGAGGCTCTGAAAGAGGAATCAGTCAGTCACTGAGTACTAAAGGATTAAAGTACAGATCAGCATCGCCTCAGTGCAGCTGAATGAAAACCAGCTGATGTTGTTGACGTACTTTTGAGCGGCAGTGGACAGCCGACAGAGTGCAGACAGCGGACGAACTCGCCCGTCCCCAGAGCGGACAGCACAGACTTCCCCATACGGGTCATCACCCTCATACTGGCCACCACGTAGGGTGAGTCGGTCAGCTCCACTCCAATCTTAGAGAGGGGGGAACCTACTGGACCCATGCTGAAGGGAATCACATACATGGTACGACCTAGGACAGAAGGGCAGAGATGTCAGCGTGTTAATGTTTTACTGACGGTGTGATGAAACATCCATTATTGAGTTCTCCGGTATCTAAGCGTCAGTTAGTAAAAAGATAAAAGTAACTTTCTGACTCCTTGCTTGCTAAGACACATGAAACAATATTCAACAATGCTTCTGTGGTACCTTTCATGCAGCCGGGGAACCGTTGAGCCATGGCTTTGTCGAACTCTTCCGGGGACATCCAGCGTCCCAGTTGGCTGACTACGCCGCCAAGCGGTGTGGGCACCGTGTCCCTCTGTTCCTGGGTCACAATCACAGTCTTACTCTCCACGCGAGCCACATCCCTCGGGTCGGTCCTGGCCAACCAGCTGCAGGAGGAAGGAGAGAAAAGAGGAGAACGTAAGGAGACATGATTCATATTTTTAGACATACAAATTTAATGTTTGTTTTTTTGACGTTGAGGCTGTTGAACAAACAAAAACTTCTATGTTAACCTTACACCTAAATAAATGCTGTTCAAGCATATTTGCTAAAAAAAAGCAGGCGTGGTCTGTCTGAGCGAGCCAGACATTCTGGTTTGTACTGTTATTCCTTCAAACAGCTGCTGACGACGGACTGATGCACACATTGTCTTTAACAACAACATGAGACCGGAATGTGCCAAAAGCACATGTTGTTTTTCATGTCAGATAATATTTCTAACAGGCCGACCTACCAGTTCTCATATTTACTGAGCTTCTTGATCATCCCCTGCTCCTCCAGCTGGGCCAGGATGGTCCGGTTCTCCTCGTCAGAGCCGTCGCAGATGTGGATGGAGTCGGGTTGACACAGAGTCACGTTGACATCCACGAACTCCTTGACGGCCGGGCTGAGGGCGCTGAGATCGCCCTGCAGGATCCTGGGACCGTTCTGGTTCTGGGACTGAAGCTGAGGAGGCATGACGGCGGAGTATGGAGAGAGAGCGAGACAGACGGAGATGGAAAAGAGAGAAGAGAGGAAGTCTAGGGGGAGGAAAAGAGGATGAATGAATGAAGAAAAAGAGGAGAAAGGAGAAGTTTAGTACATGAATATTTTAAAAGCTGCTGCAACCTCCAGGTCAGACCAACTCTGAGCATCCCTGTGCAGACCCCCCCCTCACAGTCTGCAAATAACTCCCTCCTCACATTACACACACTGAAAAGAAAGAGCATCAGGTTACCTTCAGTAGTTTGCGTGGAAGCAAAGAGCTTTTAGCTTGGACTCATCAGCTGATGTGTCTCTGTTTCGCTGTTTCCAGGAGAGTCAGTTGTATCTCTGTGGAGAAGGTTTCTTCTTTTTATACCCTGGGATGTCCCACAGGAGGGGAGGGAGGGAGTGGAGGAGGAGGAGGAGGAGGAGGTGTAAATCCTCCTCACAGCTATTTGCATGAACCTGTTGTTCCCTCCTGATCTGGAAAACATGATGTTGCAGCAGCCCGGCGGTGAATCATTAATCAGCAGCAGGACGTAACGTAACGTAACCGGTTCCCTCTGAACACCGATAGTCGGCAGTTGGTTTGAATTCCAAAAAAAAGAGAGAGACAGACTTCTGCTACTATCTCTGTTTTCCTGTAACTCACTCGTGGACGAGAAAAGTGCGATTAATAATGTCTAAGTTTGTTTTTACAGCTGATTTTCACCCTGTCTGGACAAAGTATCAACAGCTGACATTAAATCCCTCATCTGTCATAGATGTCTTTATTTTTATCATTATTTTGAACTGTTAGTCAGATCACATTCATCTAATTTAATCTGTTTTGTAACCTTCTTTCCATACATCACCTCTTGTTCTGCAGCGGCTGCCTTTGAACTTCGACCCCGCATTATTAAGTGATGTAAGTTCAGGGTCTGACCTCGTGTGACGTGGGTAGGCAGCGACTTGGCTGGTCTCCTTTCTTATTGGCCGACGGACAGGGGCTCGCCTTTCGTGTGGTAAGAGTTCAGATAGGGGAGGAATGCGTTTCACACTTTGCAGGTGACAGTACTGAAGTTAAACCAGTTTAAAACACCTGTCGTGCTGCATGAGTTGTGATTTGTGGAGAAAACTTATTTATTTCAGCTGCACAGTTGATCTGCCCTTCCTCGTTCCTCTGGTTATCAAGGTTGGCAGATGATCAAATACTAGAGAACAGTGTCAGCTGCGTGATTTGATAGGAGTGGAAAATGATTTTTTTGCAATGACTCAACAAAACCCTGAAATATCCTAATTCACAGAGCCTGAAAAACTGGAACGGTTGTTTTGTTTTAATATATTTAAGTCAGCTAACACTGCCTCAGAAGCTTTGAGAAGAAGCTTGATAACTTGATCAGTATTTTTTCTGCAGTCCATGTTTGTATTGAAAGTCTGAAAATCTGATTTCTTTTATTTATTTATTTTTTACATTTTTCTTTCAAAGTTATGTAACTGGTTCATGTTAAGCATGTGAGCTGAGTGTGCAGGAGCTGTATGCATAACATATAAGGTAGTTTTGTAATAGTAGCAGTTGTACTAGTTGTAGTTGAGCAGGAGATGTAAATGTGTAGTAATAATACTGTGCAAGTAGAGGAACAGACAGGAAAGACCGCATGGTAATGACACTTACATAACACCCTCTGTTCAAGAGTTTTATGAACAATATTGTGAGCTGTGCAGCAGCCTGTCAGCACTCATAAAACACAGACAGCCAGAGGAACTTTAACCTGACTGTGTTTCTTAATGTTTGTACAAGCAGAAAGAAAAAAGGCCTTAAAGACAGACGAGGTTTTGGGGTAAATAGAGAGTGTTTGTCTGTGTGTTAACTTGATGACAACCCAGCAAATTGCTCAAGGTGCAACCGAAAAGTGTGTATACTCTTGAAGCTGCATCTGTTTTTTTTTAAATGTGTCTCTGCAGCCCGCTTCATGCTCCATCCATGACGCTTCCCGGCCACGTGCACTCTCCAAGCATGGGAAACCCCGAAAAAACAACAGACATTTTCAACAATAAACTGCTCTGGCATACTTTCACAGAGAGACTTCATTTAAACTTTAAAATGTAGGTACTCTTGCCTTCTCTTCAGGGATTCACTTTACTCATCGACAGCTTTTACCGTTTTTAAACTATCAAGGCTTAAAGTTGAGCAGGTTTTTACTCAGATTTCAGGGTTTATAATGGGTGTGTATGTGGCAGAATGTTTGAGCTAGAGTGGATGACATCATCAGCTAGAGTGAGGAGCAGAGAGAAAAATCAGTGAAAAAATGAAACGTATTCGACTACCGTGGCCTTAAATGCCCCACTACAGACATGATGTATACATAGAAACGTAGGAAAATTTGTCTTCTCACTCACATTCGTCTGCTAAAGCTGTCAGCCTTATAGTTTTGGCGTAACACACAAAGATGCGCCACCAACACCCATCCACAGCCCCATAGACTGCCATGTTAAAAAGGCGGGAACATTTCTGGAGGAAAGCAGAAGTAACGCTTCTTTGAATCGCTCTAAAGGTCACATTTCTTCACTTTATCAACACAAAATAACTATGTAGACGTTCAGGAAGGGCTCAGGATGCTCCCAGTGATTTCGGTTCAATGATTGGAAATACGGTTTGGCCAGAAATCCTTCCTGTTCGAGGGGTGGTCTCAGCATTTTCTCTCTCTCTCTGTCAGCATTTCCAACTGACATTCTAACAGGTGCAGTAACTGCTCTGCTGATTAGGGCCGGCAGGCAGAAGCTCAGCGGCGGCCATTTTAGCAGTTATTGGCACTTAATTTGAACTCGTCTGTCTAAAATGACAGAGACAGCAGAGCAGCTAGCACGTTAGCTGTAAAGACATGCTAAATGCTAACATTAGGGGCCAATGCTAACATGCTAATGTTAATTGCTAGCGCGTCAGCTAATTACTAACATGCTAATGCTAACATGCTAAGACCCCCGGCAACAGCCCACTCTGCACTCTCAAAATTTCTGCGGTTATTTTCTAGTTCACAAAAATATTAGTTAGAAAGAGTATATCTGACATCTGGTAACTTCCTTAAACGTTCATATTTCCATCAAATAAAGAAAGAAAATACATTTCAAACAAAAGATTTTAGACAAAACTTTATTAAATTGTTCCAGTCAAAGATGTCACATTACAACAGTAGGCAGGACTTTGAAGAGCTGCTCTGTCAAATACAAAAAGGTCTTGTCTGACAGGATTAAAACACCGTTTACCAAACAGAGATTCGAACATCTCAGCCTCTCTGTACTCTAACAATCTGTTGACATTACCACACATCCAGATTAGCAGACCACCAGTCTGTCATATGTGATGTGAAGTGAGGAGCTCCCAAACTGTGTGACAGCAGCGATAACACCGCTTGATAGCAATTCCTTTGAACGCTATCGCGTTAGAGTTCAAAGGAAATGCTTTGAAAGCCGAGGCACTCTGGTCTATTTACTAAGAAGGACGCACAGTGGATGTGACAGCATATCTAAATGTGCTGTTATACTGAGAATAAGGTATTTTCACTTCACTGCTGATGGTTCTTGGTTCAATCAGTGAGTAGGACAAACTTTTGTGAATTAAAATGTGAATTAATATTAATAAATTAAGGGTTCTCTCCAGGTGCTCTGGTTTCTTCCCAGATTCCAAAGACATGCAGGTTAATCTGGTAAATTGAGACCATTAATTGTTTTTCTCTGTGTCTCAGCCCTTTAATGAACCAGAAACTCGGTGTAACCTCCACCTCTCGCACAATGCCAGCTGATCCATCCCACTCTGACACTTCTGTTTAATTTTCATCTCTTTGGATGTTTATGCGACATGCTTAATGTTCGTCATGTTTGTTCACTCCCAACCATAAAACTTCATCTTTAGATCAGCGGCCTTGACTTTCTCCATGACCGACAGCCTATACACTTGTCCCCAACCAGTCGTATCGTCCCGTCTTTCTGACCTGTGTGGTGTTATTGAGAGGAAGTTACTATAGACTGACTTCAGAGAACAACAACGTGAACAGTGTGTATGATGCTTGCTCTCACGTTTCCTCTGTTTCACAGCACCGACGACATCATTTCTCTTTCGCTTCGTCCACTCTGAAACTCTACATGGAATAAAAATATCACCACACGACGCTGTTATCGTGCAGTCTGAACACAACATGAGCCATCTAGCAGCCGTCGTTGGTACTGCACTGTAAGAACACGATGACTTGTGGAGATCCGCTACCAGCTCTGTCAGCTATGTGTGTTTGACAACTTGCTCAGCAATAACTGATAATGTTATTTTGCTGGTTTGTGCGTTACAATCTGACTTAGAGAAGCCACAAACAAAAGGATGAGTGTCATTTCGACAGCCTCTGTTATAGGTTATATGTCTGCACTTACAGTATATTGGAAACTTCCACTGTAAGACTGTGTCAAACATAAGCCAGAGATCTGTGTTAAACTGATACAAGGTGATACGTTATCTCCAATCTTTCCTGTGGTTTTGTGGCCTGCAGCTGGTGAAATGACTAAAAACATCAATTAACTGCTTAACAATTAACCACTACGCTTGATGCAGCGTATTCTGAGTGTGATAGAAGATACCCAATTCAAGAAAACAACAAGCAGACAACACCGATAAATACATTTAAGAGCCAATCGTTTGAAATCGCAGCTTTTAAATTGACAGTGTGTTTGTATGGTATAAAAACTAACAGCCGTTTCCCCAAATTTAGTGTCACTTAAACCGAATACCAGAAGTGATTTAATGATGGAAAGTTGCCACGAAGATCTTCATAAATAAATATATATAGTGTTAGAGATGTCTACACAACTTTTTCAGACAAAGTGCTGAGAAAACGATGAGCAGAATAAACTGTCACCGGTAATAAATCATTAAGTGGATTAAATCTAGGCACCATCCTTGTTTTGGAGGGGATAGTTGCATGGTTTGTATGAGTTAATATGAGGTGTGAAGCATACTGATATTTCTCAAATTGTGCTCAGTCAACATCTGATCTTGGTTGATTTGCGGATATTAACAAATAAAAGTCTTTACCTTAATATCCAGCGAAATAATTAAAAAATGGTAATCATCAACGACTTTTAAAACTCTATAAAAAATGTGACTTTAACACAGAATATAATCCATATCATATCTAGAGATAACCTTACTGTATATCACTGGTTTATGGTGGGAGGAAGAAAGAGTCTGATCTGTGAAGAATATGAGGTTCAGATAACACAGACAGGCATATAAAGCACAGACAGGTAGTTAACTTTAAACACAGGCGGCTGTAAGTTCATAAAATCCCTTGAAGTAATGAAACACTCGAGAACTGCAGTGAACAGCAGTAAAAAAGAACAACTACTTTTAAATAATAATTCTGTATTTTGTTTAATAATTTAGCCGCTGTGTTTCAGTTTGAAACTTTCTAAAAACTCTGACGCTCGTCGTGTTCGTGACGACGGCAGCCGGCACAAAACGAGACTGAAAGTGTGTCGGTGTGATCTGATCTGTGCGTGAACGCGCGATTCAGACTCTGCAGCCGACAGCAGTCAGGAGGGTAAAGTATAAAGTACACTGACAACACTGGGTCTTCAGAGGGGAGACCCTCTTTGTCATCAGAGGACTCGTGTCAAACACCGCGGACAATCTGGACATTTGCACACAACCATGTCAAGGACATCCTGGAAAAATATTTGTCTTCCAGGGTTTTTAAGAACACTGTATCATCTCTAAAACTTAAAAATACATGAAATATTAGTAGTATTGTTTAAAATGTTGTTTAAACATACAGTATCGCAGCCACTCGGGGACTCACCACATTAAAACAACATATTTTGATCATGTCAGGACATAATGTTGGATCATGGGAGTTGCTGTCTTTATTTTAGCTGACGAAAATCTGTGTGACATGAAATTATTTGTCCTTTCTTTGACATATCCCGTTTAACTGGATGCTATAACAACTAGAGCCAAGAAGACGTGTGATTATGTTTCATATTATACCTGTAACTGAAGGTATTTTTCAGGGAATGCAGACATGGAGTAGAGAGAGTGTCGTGCCAGAACCGGAGCTGGGCAAGCGGGCGACGTAACCAGGCTCAGCAGCCTTTATGGACATAGATGATGGAGGAAGCTAAGAAGAGAAAAGGAGAGAGTGAGCGAGCAAGAAGCCGCCGGACAAGAGTAAATGTGGGACTGACTTTTAGTGGTTGGTGAAATAAAAGGCTGAAAGACAGACAGTTTTTAAAAAACATTAATTTTTACTGTTTGCACTAATAAAAAAAAGTTAAGCTGCAGCCTGAGCTGAAGACAAAGAGGGAAGTTGAGTAATGAAGGTGAACAGGCAGTAGCACCAAAGTTTAAAGCTTATCAGCTTCGTGTGTGTGTTTGTTCTTACATAGTGGACTTCACAACTGCAAGAGGTGACACGGTGACATCACGGAGGGTCCCGGTCAGACACTGTTGAACGTCAGCGGTGATGCTGACCGGGACTGGGCCGTGATTGGTCGCTGCTGACAGGGAATTCCAGGTGGTGGATTGGAATATGCTGCTGCCTGGAGCTCATCACTGAAACATCATCTGTGTCTGATATACACTACATATACTGTCCACAATCTGAGTACCCAAACAGTTTAAACACGTTATTAAGAGCTCGGGTGGAGGTGCAACTCAGGATCAGCGTAACTAGAGGAGTGTCCAGAAATCCAGAAAGGTGCCTAATACCTCAAAAGGTTGCTGAGGCAGGAGTTCCTGAAGCACAGGGAGAGTAACAAGTATTCAAAAGAGCTCAAGGTTGGCAGTTGTGTTGTTACCATTGAGGAGGCTTAAAGGATCTGGCAGAGTCTGGAGAGTTGAACCAGTCTTTTATGCAGCAGGGGCTGATTGGATGATGAGCAGCAGGTGGTTAGGTGACAATCAGGTGAGAGTAAGACTGGAGGTGAGGTGAGGACACAAAGAACACTTTCAGAGTTGGCAACGATATAAAATATCAATGTAAATATTGTTAACGAGAAGAATGGGGGAGCGAGGAAAGAATGAAGGAACATAACGGGTTTATAAAATCATGTGAATGATCCCTGAATGACCTTCGGAGTCTGTTTCAGTAATCAACCAACAGTTCTTCGATCACTTCATTCATCATTCCATCTCCGTTTTACAACATCTCTTGCAACTCTTTCATTTCTGCTGCGTTTGTGAGTCATAAAACAAACTGAACAGCGTTTGTCCAGCTGGAGGACCGCCAACGGTGTGGCAAGACAGACAGACAGACAGATAGATAGTAGAGAGTGAGACGGATAGATAATAGTGTGAGTGATTGGTTTATGACCCCTGAGTGGGACATTACTCTGAGGTAAGAGCTGACGTAGAAACTTGGCAGCGATAGAAAAGAGTGTAATGCAGTTTAAAGTTGTGGGGTCATTGGAATCTGATCAAGAGCTGGATCAGATCCATCTGGCTGGGAGTCAAATCATCCAGTGATCAGGCAGCTGCCAGCTGACAAACACTCTCCAAGTAAATTCAGACAAGTCCAAGTCAAGTATCTCAAACCTCAAGTCCTTGAAGTCAAGGTTTGCTATTCTGTGTAGGACCAAGACTCAAGTCATTCCCAACAATGGTAGATCAAGTTTCAAGTCCTTGAGATCAAACCTTAAGTCAAGTCTTTCCAATCCAAGTCAAGTATCTCAAACCTCAGATTCATGTCCTTAGTTATACTTGACAAGTCCAGGTAAGGTCTCTTGTCGAAGAAGTCTCAAGTCTTTCCAGACAAGTCCAAGTCAAGCATCTCAAACCTCAAGTCCTTGAAGGCAAGTTCAAGTCAAGGTTTGCTCTTCTGTGTAGGTCCAAGACTCATCTATTGTCGGTAAAGATGACGTCCTTAGTTATACTTGACAGGTCTCATGTCGATGAAGTCTCAAGTCTTTCTAGACAAGTCCAAGTCAAATCTTGGAACTCATCAGCTCTGGTCTGGAGATGATTTTCTGGTACTGCCATCCGTTTTCTGGATCTGTCGGCCTGCAGTCTCATTAGCAACCTGCTACTCAAGAATGTTCAGAAAGACTTGGCTAATCTCTAAAAACATATATCAGCATGTGAATGCTAATAAATGGTGTCGATCGTCTTGTAATCTGTTGCAAAACCTGCCTGGACTACAAAGAGAAACCCGAGAGCCTCTGCTGCCAAAACCTTGGTCCTTAAGTTTCAAGTTATTCTGGTTAGAACAGGTCAAGTCTTGATTTAATCCAGACGAGTCCATGTCCAAAGTCAGCGCAAACAAAGTCCAAACAAAGCCTTAAGTCTGTCAGATCAAGTCAAATTGCTGTTTGAAACTTGAAAAAGTTCCTTTCAAGGATGTTTTTACAAAACTGGAGCTGCCTTCTCTCGAGTCAAGTCTAACTCAAATCCTAGTCTCAGGTCTACACAGCTTTGGCTCTGTTTACACAGGTATGATCAAGAAACCAGCAGGTTCAAGGTAAAACCCATACAGCATGCATGATATCTATATCTGCATGTGTGCATGTGTGTGGTCGGCCCTCAGTGTGGGAGGTAATATAACAGCTGATATCAGGCGTTATCTCTCCGTCCATACAGCCTTTACCTCCTTATCTGTATCTGAATAGAAAAGCTTTGATTCAACCTCTTATAAATTATTGTACAAAAAGCTCAACACAAGGCTGATTTACAGTGGTGAACGTCTGTGGGTAGGATTTGCTGCTCGTCACCTAAACTAAACTACGGTGGCTCCAGAACACAAAAAGCTAAATCTAAACTGGACCTTCAAAGGCATAAATACATGAATATAGAGACAGTTCATCTGTCTGATTTTTCTTTATTCCGCTGAACAAACGAATCAAGCTGAGTGATCTTATTGTTCTTTTACAACAGGACGAGCACTGAGCAGAACTAAAATCACGATGACAATTCAATTTTACTGTAAGTCACGCACACCAACAATACAACGGGAACTCAAACAGCTGAGTGGAATGCAGTCGTGCATGTTGTTTGTTCTGTGTTTCTGTGATGACTCTCTCTGTTCAACTAAAACCATCTTCAAGCCATGACACACAAAGGTCATACATGAAGAATTTCAACATTATGATGTGATAAGTCTGATCTTGAGTCATGACACATCTTCATCAATTTGATGCCACACTCTCACACTATGTAACTTTACGGCACTAAGTCACACAGCAGCAACTATTTCACTGATTCTGGTGAAACTGGATCATATTTTATGGACAGTGAAGTAAACTGCTGCCGACTGTAGCTGCTGTTAGCTCAGTTTGACCGGGGGGAGTGTTAGTGTTTGTACCACAGGAGAGTGGAGCCGGTGTCATGCCAGAACCAGAGCTGGGCAAGTGGGCAATGTAACTGGGCTCAGCAGAAAGAAGCCGCCGGACAAGAGTAAATGTGGGACTGACTTTTAGTGGTTGGTGAGAGCTTGGTGAAATAAAAGGCTGAAAGACAGACGCCGAGCTGGGCTGACTGCTGCTGGACTAGACCAGGGGTCCCCAAACTTTTTTTCGGTGCGGGCCACATCAACTTGCCTTTCAGTGATGGGGGGCCGGGGTCAGTCTATAACCGGAAATGATATCAGTCCCACCAGGATTTCACGGCCTTTTTTGAAGTAGTTGCGGCCTAAAATGCCTGATGTTGCATCAGGTTTTCAAAAAAATTGCGTTGCTTTTTACATTTTTGTCACGATTTTGTTGCGGTAGAAAGTCGTTGCTTTTTACATTTTTGTCACGATTTTGTTGCGGTAGAAAGTGAAAGTTGTGATAAGTTACGATTCGACAGTCGCGGAGAGGGGATGAAAATTAGCTAGTACTGTAAATAGTTCATAAATAAGGTAGATTTTAATTAGAATGCCAAGCTTAATCATTAAGTGAGGATATTTTATAATAATTTTGAAAAATAGGTCATGTTTAGAGGGATTGTTTGGGATCGATTTTGAAAAATAGGTCATGTTTAGAGGGATTGTTTGGGATCGTGAAGTGGGCCACTCCAATTGTTTAGGCGGGCCGGATGTGGCCCACGTCCGTAGTTTGGAGACCACTGGCCTAGTCAGTAATATTAGCTGCTGCTGTGTGACCTGGGTGATGTTCGGCATAAGTAATGTAATCAGAACAAATACTCGAGTACAGCTGTCCATATTTACCACAGTGGGACACTCTGAGGCACTAAATCACAAAAATACAAATTTCTGCACAGAAAAAGCCTCAATCTTTAAATTCAGCCTTTAAAATTTAAAGTTTTGTTGTTGACACATTTATTCAGCCTTTAAAATTTAAAGTTTTGTTGTTGACACATTTACTCTGTTATCTTCAGTGCTCCATATTGTCACATTTTCAACTATAAAAGAAACAGACTCACAGTTATGATCGTCAGTCACCTGCCACCATTTCAGCTGTGATGGGAAATTACTGCACAGACGGGAAACCAGCTGACATTTAAAGAATTTTATATCAGAGGGTTTTTTTTGGACTCCTCCCTTTAGGAAACTACCTGCTGCCTGTTTATCAATGAAAGTGGATGACTAGATAAACAGAAGAACAATGAATCAATAAAATCTATAGATTGATCGATAAAAGAACATATTTGACAGGTTACTGAGGATTAAAGAGTAAAACATTTCCCTCTAATAGGGCAGAAGAAGTAGAAAACAACAGAAAAATGGAAGAAATACTCAAGTATAAGTACAAGTACCATAACATTATACTCACTGTAACTACAGTACTGATGAACTGAGCAGAAAGATTTAAAGTCTGGACAGAAACTGGAGACTGAAGTGAGTTTTTTTTTCATGAACGTCAGACAAGAAGTCAAACAGAAGTGGAGTACGCCACCTGCTGGACGCTGGCCGCCACAGAGAACACATAAATGAACACCAGAGGAGCCGCAGACATAGTTATAAAACTTTTTTATTGGTTTTTTAAATCGAAGGCTAACTGAAATGTGTCCGATTCATACCATGTTCTGTGACAACAACGATAAAAACCATTGTCTCCTGTTTGTAACAAACAGAGAAGAAGAGAAAAAAAATAACATAACAAACCTTGCAACACGTAGACCATCCAATATAAATTAAAAATAAACGGTTTTAATACACAAATAAGCAATTATTATCATTGAGAATAAGTAGGCCTCTATATACGTAATGTGAGCCATGCTGTGACAGATAACAGGCTGGATTCAAACCCGCGACCTCTTCATCAAGAGTTCGCGGATGATCCAGAAACAGATCAGGGTTCCTACGCGGTTTGTCGGATGATTATTCACGTTTTCTTGGACCATCTGCGTGTAGGAACCCGGACCAGAACAAACTTGATCTATTGTACAAGTCCCACGTTTCTTTTTTTTTTTACATGCTCGCAGGATGAAAACTCAACGACAGGTGGAAGACTTCTACAATAGTCACTGCGGTGGGACGAGCATCAAGAGCGCCGCTGCTGTGTCCCGTTAAAGATATCGAGGCTTGTTTTGAATATGCAACACGTACATACTGCAACCAAAAGAGAGTGTTTTTTTTATTTTTATTTTCCGTATTATTTTTTCTTCAACATTGTCAGAGGAAAGGCGTCGTGCAGCGCTGATTCAAAGAGCGGTGCGGCGATGCAGAAGTTTCTTTTACACTTTGCCTTCCTCCAGTCTGCTACGAGCGCTAACAGTACGAGCTCTTCTTCAAACGAGTACAAGTTATTCTGTAAATACTGGAAACACTGGAACTGGAAAAAGGCGTTTGTAAAGAAAATAAAAAAACAGAAAAGTTCAAGTCAGGTGTAACTCTGTAACCAGAGTTTCGTTTAGGATGATTCCTTCTTTGGAAATGTCTTTAATGATGCTGCAGACCAAACCGTAAAAAAAAAAAAAACATGCCGTGTCGGCGCCACCGTCTTGTACGGTAAACGCCTTTTATCGTGTCGCGTTCCATTAAATGTTGGAAAGTAAAATGTAAATCTCAAATAGAACAAACAAGGTTTCCTTTAACGTGAAACACTGCTCGCAATTCAAGACAAAACACAAACTGAACTCTTTCTGGATGTTAACAAAACAATATCTGACTTTCCGACGTGTCTGGAACGTGACACAAAAAACCAGTGAGGTGGATTTTTGAAACATTCGGCATCTTTTTTTTTTTTTTCATCATTATGGAAGCTCAGATTTGCCAAGGAAAGAATTTTTTCATCATTATGGAAGCTCAGATTTGCCAAGGAAAGAAAAAAAATGAAATAAAATACTGGAAATGATGAAAGTTTAAGTGAAAAATGTGACTTTGTAAGTCGATATAACAAATTTAGATTTTTGGAGTTTGCGAAGTCGTAATGTTTACGTAATTAAAAGTTTATTTATTCCAGAATAAAGTTTGAATCTCTGCAAGTGTCACATTTTTTTCTTTTCTTGACATTAACGAGCTTCCATACGTCATGCCCGGTTAGCTTTTGTTTGTATCTTGTGAATGTTTCGGCTCTGTCTGACGTCTTAACTGTCACAACAAAAGGCAACAACATCGGGTTCATTGCACTATAACGCTTTTTTTGTTTGTTTGTTTGTTTTTCTTTTTGTTACAGACGGATGAAGTCTCCGTTTGAGCCCCCGGACACCAGAAAGGCACACATGTAGACGCTGGGCCCGGGTGATGATTACTCAGGGACGTTTGTGGGAAGTTTACATGCAACGAAGAAGTCGAACTTGTCGGTGCGTCGGCACTGAATGAAGTGTGCACAGTGGTGGTTAGGATGTAAGAATCGCACCGTTTGCTCTTTAAGCTGGAGAAAGGGCACTTAAAGCACATTTTGTTGTATTTACACGTCCTCCCAGTGATCTGCAGCTCGGGTGTGTTAGGTAGTTTTACACTCTCAAAGTTTTACAAATGAGAAAAAGAAAAGTTGTTTTGAGTTGATGGATTGAAGTAAAATGACCTTTTTTTTTGTTCTCAAGTGAATAAACAACAACAACAACAACAACAACAATAAAAAAACGTACATTTAGCACACTACGTTAAAATATGACTAATATTATCAAAAAGGCAAATAGTAGGTGTATTGCAACGCTCTCTGCGGCATCACTATCAAAAACATCTATCTTCATCATCCTCAATCTCATCATCATCATCATCATCATCATCATCCAATCATCGTCTGAGACAGTAAGGAGGCGTGGCCTTTTTGGGATGATTGACAGCCCAAAAACTGGCCACTCACATTTTTTCGCCCGTCTCAGCACAGGCAGGCACACTTGTACGACATAGCAACGACAATAAAACAAACAAACGTTTCCAAGGAGACCGAAAAGAGACCAGTCGATAATCAGCCAGGCCAGCCAGCCAATGGCAGCGAGAGAGGGTCCGACAGGAGCTCTGTCATTGGACAGCAGCAGGCATCTCTAGGGAACAGGAAGAGCTCGTTCAGACGGGAAGAAGAAGGAGGTGTGTGTGTGTGTGTGTGTGTGTGTGTGTGGTCCACAATCAGGATAAAAGTGCACCTGTGTGTGTGTGTGTGTGTGTGTGTGTGTGTGTGTGTGAGGTCTGGTTCTTGGGTTAGTTTGTTTAGTCTGCTCGGTGTGTGTGTTTGGTTTTTGTCTAGACAGCTGGAGGTCTTTCCCAGGGCACGTCAGTGTACACACACACACACACACACACACACACACACACACACACTTCCCTGGGAAAAGACACTGCCTGCTGACTTTACAAAAACACTTCCATCACGCTGGATTACAGCAAAGACGCAGATTATTTCTGGCTCGGAGACGTCTGATTGGTCTGATGTGTAGGTGGAGGTGTTGTCGTGTCCCTCCTCTCCTTCCCGTCTTTTTTTTTTTGTAAGTATTGTCAGCCAGCGCAGGTTTCCCTGAAGCGAGAGATTGATCCGACACCGTTTCACTTCTCAGTTACATTAATATTATTATTGTTGTTACGATGGTTTGATCGGAGCCCGTCCAGCCTTCTCATACCCGCTGCAAACCCTCCATCGCAGGGAACCGAACCAATTCTTAAAGAAAAAAAGGGTAACAGCCCAGTCTACAAAGGAGGAAAGGAAAGGAAAGGAAAGGAAAGGAAAGGAAAACTTCTGGGCTCGTCGTCTCATTCCGAGGTCAAACGTTTGATTCATACTTTGATTGATCCCCTCATCGCTCCTTTCGCTACTTTGGGTCAAGAGATTAATCTATTCTACACACGATGATTTCTTTTTTCTTCAAGTGCTCGTCATTAAATAAAAAAAATATGGCTGTGGACAAAAAGGAGAAAGAGAGGACGGTAAACATGACGGATCGAAAGGACGTGATTACACGTCAACTTTTTGACGTTTAAGGCAACGAGGAAACAGAAAACTAACCTCTGCTCATCTGACGAAGACACTGTTTTTATAAGAGTGTCTCTTTTTCTGAAAGGTGACGACCTCGTCCTCGAGGAACACTCGAAATTGTTCCACCTGCTGCATCAAACAAAAGATTTTCAAACTTGTTTCTTGTTGCCATCTTTGTTCGGATTAGAAAACAGAGACAACATAGTAAACAAAAATGATTCTTGTTGTTCAGCAGATGAAATATTTCTCATCCAGATGGCGAGGTGAGTGTAAGGACTGTTCACAGATCACAGAGGGGAAAACAGATGCTTCGCTGATTCATCTGAGATTTAAGGATTCACCGAATCAGGTTTTTTTTTGGCCTCTCGACTCTCTCCTCTACAAAGTTAAGCTCACTCAGCTTCGGGAGTTTTGGCTGCGGTTTGGTTCGGCCCCTGTGGAGGGCGCTGTTTGCATAAAGGCTGGACGTTAAAGGGCGCCGGCTTCATTTAGAGCCCGTGGTACCCGAAAGGTCACGCTTCATCTTAAAAAACTTCAAGCATGCGCTGATCTTTGAGTTTAAACAACAGTTTTTTTATCTTTAAGAGACGACAAAAGACGAGTTGCGATTAACACTCGTGTCACTTTTCAACACTTCACTGTGTCTAGTTTGCGACAACTCGCCTCGCGCTGCGTTCGACGACGCACAAAGAGTTTCGCTCCAAAACCGAAACATCCACCTCGTGAAGAAGAGGCTACGATAATGACTTGATCTTACGGTGAGTCGGCTGGGTATCGAACCTCGAGTATCGGAAACTGTCAAAAGAAAAACTAGATTTAAATGAAAGTTTTATTATACTATATATATCTTGAAAAATGTTGCTTGTTTAACGGTCTTACTATTGGACAGACCTGAAAAGATACCCAGCCTGAGTCACAAGATCGTCCAAACTCGAACAGTCAGTTGTTAAATTCCACTCGAAGGATGTTTAAAAGTTTTGCAGCACAACTCTTTGCATCTCTTAAAGAGCGTGTCTAAAATTACGGGTTTCTACCGTTTTGTTTTGTTTTGTTTTGTTCAAGTTTCATCGTGTGTCCGACGCTGGCTGACAGGAGATTGTTGTCTCGTTCCTGCTGCAGTAAAGTGCTCAGAGATGCCTGCAAGAAAAGAGAGAGAGAGACTCGCCAGAGAGGACGGTGTGAGTGTTGGAGAAGGCAGGAGATGAACTGGAGGTGTGTGTTGGTTTAATGTGTGTGTTTATATGCAGTGCACAGGTATCACGTATGTCGGGGCCTGTAGGGCGACCTTGGCTTCCTTCATACAGAAAGAAGCGTCGCGGGATCTGCGTCGTTTCTCTCTCTTCTCACCCGACGAACAAAAAACCAAAAATCTGACATTCAAATAAAAAATAAGGAGGATTAAAAACTAACTCTACTCTACCGTTACATCACACATCGTCTTGATTAGTTCAGACGTCCGTCGGCGTCCGATGAGCAAACTCGTATGTGCTTGTACTTGTTTGGTCGAGGTAGTGACAGCCAGCTTTGGGATTGGCTAACGATTCGGCCAAGACGGATGAAAAAAGAGAGAGCGAGCAGAGTTTCTGATTGGGCCCCAACAGGTTCGAATGCTGACTTGCGGTTGGCTCGCGTGACTCGGACATTTGCATAAACAAGGGATTTATTTTGTTGTTTTTTTTAAATCAATGGTACAGTAATAGTTGATCCGAGTCCGTTAAACCAAAGTCAGAACCTCCCGCATGATATGTTACCGTGCACCGAGCTGGTCCGACTCTCTGGTGAGTCCGAGTGTTTTCGTGGGTCTCTCTCTCTATGTGTTTTTTTTTTAACGCCTCAATAGATGGAGCTCCTTCACAATAAAAGTCTCTCACACACGTTCCATCTGCGCATCCTTAAAAAATAGTGCAATTCTTTTCAGCAATTATATAAATAACTCTAAATTCGTGCTTTTTAAGTTCGCTCTCGGTTTGCATACATGTGTGTGTGTGTATATATATATACTCAGTCTGTAACCGTATATACATGCCAACATGTACGTAGCAAAATGTTCAATGTGAAAGTTGGCACCCCAACAGATTACTGATGTTTGTTTCTTCTTTTCTTTTGTCTAAAACTACACAACATATAAAACAGAAAAAAGAATCTATCTAGTTTAGAAAAATACTCCTACGTTCACTGTTTTCTCTCTCATCTCGATCATATTGCGGGTTTTCTTTCTTTCTTCTGCGGTGAACAGTCTTGAACTTTGTGCAAACCTTCTTTAGAAAACATAAAAAATTAAAACAAAAAAAAGAATTTTAGCGACAACTCCTGCATCGGTTGGTCGATATAAGGCAAGCTCGAGGACTTTCGGCACTGTGCTACGAACTAGTTCAACTAAAACTCTCTCTCTGGAAATATTCTAACGTGCTCGCGTGTCCCGGTGATGCAGCTAAAAGCCTGGAGCAGGAGTCGAACGTTGAACTGAACGGGAGTCGAAAAGCAGCGTGGGCGATTATCACGAGAAAACAAAAACCTGGAAGAACCAAGAAGATTGCAACATTTCGCCGTTTGCCTGGATAGGAATTTTCTTTTGTAAGCACGAAAAAAAAAAAAAAGACGAACAAACGGACAAAAAGTTCTATAGAAACAAACGGAACAAGTAAATATTTATAATGAATGAAGTTAGATCAGTCTGACAGAAGAGGGACGAGGTGGAGTTGTCAAGGGAAGGAGGAGGCTTCTGTCTCCGTCCTTCCCTTCGCACCTTCTGCCCTCTTCTCTGACATCATCGGTTCATCTGAAGTGCTCCCCAGGCGGGAAGTAAGAAGCGGTGGAACAGGAAGTACCAGATTTTCTCCCGCAACTGTGCTCTGCAGGAGAGATGTGGTTTCCAGGTGTTCGAGAAGCCGAGCGTGCGCCGCTTCCCAGTCCTAGCCCGATCCATGAAGCGGGTGACCACATGTCAGCTACAACAACTACAACTAACGTGAACCGACCCTCAGACCATTCAGAGTGGATTTTTTTTTAACCGTTACCGAACCAGGTTGTTCCTCATTTGCTATTGGCCACTTCCCAAGTGGTGAGCAGACATGATCCTGGTCTTCCCGCAGGCTAGGAATAAGGAAGCAGTACTGTCACACCTGCTGAGGCTTCTGGGATTTCTCCTTCGTATTCCTTGCGTTCCTGTTGTCCACGCTTCCTTGCTGCTGCTGCTGCTGAGGCGGAGGTCGGAGCAGGCCGTGTATGAACGAGGATGGCGGCGCTTGTGAGGACGATACAGTCCGGTGGCTGTGGTTAGGGGTGAGGGATGTCGGGTGGTAGTAGTGCCCGATCACCTCGCTGTAGGTTGGGGGAGCTCCTTCGACTCGGGAGCCCTGCTTCTGCTGCCGGGACAAGGCCTCCTGGGCTTCTAGCACACTGATGCCTGAGTGGACGCTCGGAGGAGGGGCCTGCAGACTGGAAGCAAAACAACGAGGGTCATGGATAAGACTGATGGAGCTTTTTCAAAGCCTTGACTGACAACTTGTTTCTTGTTACCTGGCCTGCAGACAGGAGCTCGTTGAGTCGAGGGAATGGGAGTCGAACACTGTTCGGTTGGGCGGCGCTCTGACCGACTCGCGGTTCAGCTCCATCTGCTGCTCCGGGTCTCGAAGCTGCAGGGTGCAGGGGCCCTGGTACGGCGGCGGCTCCTCCCCGTCCGAGAGGCAGATGGTCGGCGGTAGATCGATGAGGCTCTGGGGCAGGTAGGGATACGTCGGCTGGAAGCGACTCGGGGCGTACGTGTGCTGGAAGCGCTGGGACTGGAGAGGAGGCTGGGACTGGGACTGGGCGTGCTGAGGCTCCCGCTGCAGGTAGGACGAGGAGACCCCTCTGTCTGGAGGGCGGGGGTTATACACCTGGTGCTGTAGGTGAGGAAAGGCAACAAGTTACTGCAACTGAATTCTTGGTTCATTTCGCTGAGTTCTGGTTTTATGTTGCTTCTTGCTTGAAGACAAACTCACCTCATTTAGTCCACTGTTTGTCCCCGTGCCCTCAGAAGACCACAGACTTCCCTCCTGAGAGAGACAGAAAGAATTCACACCTGTAATCTTTGCATATTCCTTGGCATGTCGATAAAGCTGCTACTGAGTCCAAACTAGTCCAACAGCACAGCACACTTTATTAGCAGGTGAGCATGTAAGGATTACATTTAGTGCATATTTTTGTTTGTATTATGTTTAATTAAGACAGAAAGCTCCAGACAAACTGTGACTTTTTTGTTTAATTACATTTGTGTCCACTAGATGTCTCTGCTGACCTGCTGCAGCCTCTTTAAATCTTCTATTTTCATAGTCTCTGCTGACCTGCTGCAGCCTCTTTAAATCTTCTATTTTCATATTTATTATTGTTTTATGCCTCCGTTTTTCACATATTTGTCCTGCACTTACTCCAGAAATCTCTCAGATTTCACCATCCATCCAAACTTGGATTTCTTCCTCCAGGACTGAGCGACACATTGTGTCTGGTTTGCAGTGAGGACTGGACAAAGCATCTCTCTGCTTCGATAAAAAAACTTTCGAAAAACTTTTGTGCTGCGTTTTTGTTTTGTTTCGTTGTTCAGTGGCGACAGTTTTCCTGGCCCGTCTGTCTGAGTATCTGAATGTGTGTCAGTGTGTCTGTCTGCTAATCCAAATTAACTAGGACAATGACTCCCTTGAGCTTATCAGTGTGTGTGTGATACGGGGAAAGGATGAAGCACACACACACACACACACACACACATCAGTGATTCAGTAGCAGGTGATTCAGGGGGCTCGAGTGAAGTCATCTGTTTGTGCGAGCCTCAGGTGTAAGTCAGCTCGTGGCTCTTAATGAAGAAATGAGTCAGTGTGTTAGCGTCGGCCCCGCGGCGGCGGCGTTTAATCGATGTGATCGCACGCCGTCACTCAGCGGCTCCTCGAATTCTGTTTCATTAAGAAAACAGCTCCTTCATTCACTCTGCACCGCGGGCAGTCTGATGAACATCGACAGCCAGTTTGTCTGACGTCCCTTTGTACTCACAGTTTGAATTCACAGTGTGTTTACGAGCTTCTTTGTCTCCTTTTTTTTAGGGGTTTGATGTTTCTATAGTGACACTGGAGCCGCTCGATAACTATGTTTGGCTTCTTGCATTCATATTTTTTGACGCAGCACTTTGTTTTCCTGCCTTGGCAGTAAAAATATGAGCCAGTTTTCCAACAGGAGTTCATATTTTTCACCTTGACTTAGCAGCTATGAGTGTGACCACATTTACACCTGGAAAAAATATGTATCTGAACTAATGAGACAGCCATCTGCTCACACTTAGTCACAGTTATAAATGTAGCAAAGATCTTTAAAAGAAGTTTGAGGCAGCTCAGTCTGCTGTGGATGAATGACGTCCAGGTGTTAAAACTTACGTTGGCCAATGGCAGGTGTCTCCTGCGCGTCGGGGCGTGTCTTGAGAGGAGGGAGCGTGCCGATAGGCGGTAGTGGTTCAGCAGACAGGTGATGACCACCACCATCACCATCATCACCACCACGATCACCAGGATCTGCACGAACTCCAGCTGGGCTGCAGGAACGACACAGAAACAAACTAAATGATGATGATGTCATAGTGATGTCATAGTGATGTCATAGTGATGTCATAGCGATGTCGTCTCTGCTCTGGCGTGGAAACTACAGATTTTAGCAACAGCCTGGTGTTTGCACAACACAGGCAGTTCCCCGGCAGGAGGAACTGTCTTCAGTTGCATTATGGGAAGTGTAGTACGCAGCGTTTTTGCTGCTTGACTCATAGTAGAAACATCCGGATAGAGACTCAAACAAAATGATCATTTCAAAACAAAAAGGACGTGTTCATCAATTCTCTTAAAGGTTAATTATGATTTCAAACATTCATCATCGTAAAAATGTCTCAGCAAACAGCAACAGTTTGGCTCAGAGCGCAACAGGGTTAAACATCAAATTCAAGGACTTTTCCAGGTACAATTACCCTCAAATTCAAGGACTTTTCCAGGTACAATTACCCTCAAATTCAAGGACTTTTCCAGGTACAATTACCCTACAATTCAAGGACTTTTCCAGGTACAATTACCCTCAAATTCAAGGACTTTTCCAGGTACAATTACCTTCAAATTCAAGGACTTTTCCAGGTACAATTACCCTTAAATTCAAGGGCTTTTCCAGGTACAATTACCCTCAAAATCAAGGACTTTTCCAGGTACAATTACCCTCAAATTCAAGGACTTTTTCCAGGTACAATTACCCTCAAATTCAAGGACTTTTCCAGGTACAATTACCCTCAAATTCAAGGGCCACGGATCAAGGTTAGTTACTGTTACAGATACTGAGAATGTGTTGGTGATACAGACAACAGAAGGTGGCTTAATTATTAATTAATTTGATTTCTATTCTTGCACAAAATATAAAAATTCAAGAATGCTTTCAAAACCTTGAGGTCTTCCCTCCTTAAATTCAGAAGTACTTTATTATTAATCCCCGTAGGGAAATTGAATTGTTTAAATTGTTTAAATTCACCTGCAGAGAGGAACAAGCTGCAGCATGTCAAGTTGAATCAATTAAAATACATAATATATATATTTGTGACACATTCAAATGACTTTAAATATAAATAAATATTAAATAACTGGAGAAACAAACACAAATATCACAAAAGTTTTTAGATTATCGATCAATTAATTATTATTGTTGTTGGTTTGGGCGTTTTTATTGGATATGATGATTAAAAAAAATAAACATAAGTCACTTAATAAATAATAAAACACTGTGCGTCATGTTTGTGTGTTTGTGTGTTTTCAGACAGAGTCCAGACAGACATGTAGTCCTTGTGTGGGGGTCACGGTGTCTGACACACAGAGCCAGACAGGGCTCGCCTTGTTTAGAGACAGTCTGCTCTAACCCCCTCCTCCACCTCCTCTCCACCTCCTCCACCTCCTCCACACAAACGAAGCATTTTTCTCACACTTTTTTTTTTTTTCCCACAGGGAGCAGGCCGAGGTCAGGGCCAAGTCAGACAGACGAGACAGGAGAACATAAAGTCTGCAGCCTGCATGTGACGTAACACGGCAGCTAAACATTACACAACACGTCAGGTGACCCCGTCTAACTCATTCATACGCTTTCATAACCGATAACGACACGACCGCGTTAGATCAATAAAACAGCAAAAACGTGAATCTATAGCTCAACACGACCACAACAGGACACGAGTGGGTGCAGTGGGTAACCTCATGAAACGGGTTTTTATTTGCAGGACAGAAGCTCAGCTGGGTTTCACAGCAAACTTTAAGACTTTAAAGGCAGAAATAGATTTTTAAAAGAAGGTTAGAAGAGATTTAACCCTCATCCTCATCTCGGGTGTCAGGTCCCGCTTCTCCAACGGTTAGAGATCAGTTAGAAGTCATTAATAGTCAGATTTATGTTGCCGGGTTGGTGTTTATCCTCCTCCAGCGTGGCAGCTGCAGATGCCACGCTGCAGAGAACACGGTCTAAATTCTGTCTATTAACAAGGTGCTAAACATTCACAGCTGCAGACTTGATGCTGTTATTACCAGGCGAGAATTAGAAACATTTATGGGTGCATTATTATCAAATAAAACACAGCAGTCAGAGAGAAAGACGTCTTTAAATCTACAGAGCAGATATTCATTTAATAGAGTGACAAACCAAACAAAGTCAGTCACATTTGAGGAGCTGAATATTTCTCACTCTTGCTTGATTAATAACTTTTGGAGCTCTGCTGTCCAACAGCCAAAAGGTGTCAGCTCATCAGAGACAGATTTCCTTTTCTGGAAGCACAGATGAGGAACTCACTCACCGCACAGTTGCGTCTGAACACAGTTGTCATGGTTGTGAGTCCCTGATGTCGGCTGCATAGTCTCCTCGCAGTGAAAGATCTCTGCTCGGGCTCCAGACTCGTTAAACGTTTATATATTCCAGCGATCACAAGCCGAAGATCTTTTTCCCAGAGTTAACGAGCTAAAACCAAACCCAGAGCAAACGAAAATAAAAGAAACTAAAAACTTCCAGCTGCTGCCTGAGCTCCAAACTACATGTCCCGCGGACGCTCCGACACCGTGTGCGTCCTCACCCGACGACACGCTCGCTCTGACGCTCTGCACAGCTTTGTCTGCAACTTTTTCTCACACACATTCCCACACATAGTGAGGAAACAGCTGACCGGACCTCCCCCTCCTCCTACAACCCCCCCAACACCACCTCCAACACCCAATAGCTGCGAACAAAAGGGGTCAATGTGAGGGAGGAGGGGGGAGAGAGAAAGAAGGGGAGTGGTGGGAGCGTCTGGGAGACACAGATGGGTCAGAGGGACGGACAGAATAACGATGAGGGACGGAGGGAGGGGGAGAGAGAGGGGACGGTTGGGTAAATAATATAATAAAGAGAGAGAGAGAGAGAGGACGGTCTAGACTCTGTCTCATGACATCAGTCTGTTTGGATGCACGAGAGTTTGAAACAAGAAACTGAATCTGTGTAAAATCTCAAAGTTTTAAGATATTATAATGTATCTCTGTTCCACTGATAACATCGTTAAACACTTTCATTCATTGTGTATAGTTTGTATCTCTATTTATTTGTATTTTTACTTTTATAAAGTTCGATTTTGTGAAACTATTTTGTAACTTCTTTGTTTCTTTGTTTTATTTTAATGCAGACGAATGTTACAGGTTCACGTTAACGCGTGTTTACTGTAGTAGAAGTTATTTTAATGTGTCTCATGCTGCTACTGGATGCTCGAATGTCCCTTTGGATCAATAAAGTATCTATCTATCTATCTATCTATCTATCTATCTATCTATCTATCTATCTATCTATCTATTTATCTATCTATCTATCGTACTGAGGAGCTCTTTCTTTTTTATCGTGTCAGGATACTCGACGTCTCTGCTTTTCTCTGTGGAACTTTTAGGCCAAATAAATGTCACAAATAGAACTTGTAGCTCTGCAGGATTCAGATCTGTTACCTGTGGAACGACTCTCATTTTCACACAGAGTGGAAGTGGTGTGTGTTGTCATGTTGTTGTTAAAGGAGAGGTTGTGGAGTGTGTTCCTTGGACAGTGTAACAGACATGCCGACCTCTTCTGGTCCAGCCTGCAGCCTCGTGTCCTCAGGTGGGCTCCTTCTGGCACCAGGACCCCTCGTCCTGCCCGAGGACTGTCCCGTTTTTTTGTGTACACGGTGTGTACCTGGTTCCTGACTCGAGTCAACATCTGATACTCAAATCACCTGGATCATGTGTCGAACAGATAAATGTCTGAAATCTGAATAACCGACAGACGGTCACTGACAAACACGCCGCACGAACTTCACACCGTCGTCTTCGTTTCTATTTGTAGGACACTGAGGAAAGGATGAAGTGAAGGAAGGAAGGAAGGAAGGAAGGGAGGGAGGGAGGGAGGGAGGGAGGGGAGGAAACCGAACCCAAACACACACAGACGGAGAAACATAAACACTCCGAGTAAAATAAGGAAACGTAAACAGTCACATTCCTCTGTTATCATTGTAAGAGGCAGAAAGGAACAGACACTCAAACACACTGTGATGCCAGCCTCGCCATCTGTGTGAAGCCACCCAGACCTGTGTGTGTGTTGTGTGTGTGTGTGTGTGTGTGTGTGTGTGTGTGTGTGTTGTGTGGGCACGTCGCCTGCCGACAGCTTGTCTGTCTCTCTGTTCTGTCAGCTGGTGCTGAACTCCGTCTTTCAGCCAAAACGCTCCCTCCTCCTCCTCCTCCTTCGTTTCTCTCTTTTCAAATTCAAACCCAACAGAACCTCGTTTATCTGAAGATTACTAATTAGACATTAACAATGCAACAGTGACCGTTCATCAGTACGTTATATAAAACGGGGGTTTATTTAAAAAGGTCCCGTATGAAAATAACACTTTGTTTTCGTGTTTGTCAGTCACGTACCAGCAACGATTTCACTGATTCTGGTGAAACTGGATCATATTTTATCAACTCTCTGTGATTTACAGAGTTTATGACGGACAGTGAAGTAAACGGCTCCTACAGGCCTCGGCTGATTGGAGGGGGTGGAGCCAGAGTCGTGCCAGAACAGGAGCTGGGCAAGTGGGCAACGACTGGGTAACTGACTTTTAGTGTTTGGCGAGAGCTTGGTGAAAGACTAGTCAGTGATATCAGCTGCTGCTGGTGACCTGGTTGATGTAATGTGATCAGAACTAATACTCGAGTACAGCTGAACATAGTTACCACAGCGGGATTACACTCTGAAACATCTGATTCAGGAGTCTCGTATATTTAATTATTATCTCGTTAGTTATCGGATCATTAATCACAGTGTGACTGTGCAGGAAACGTATGAAAGTTTCTATTCAGCTGATCTGATGAGTCATAATTCATAGAAAATACTTTCTGACTGACTGTGTGTGTGTGTGTGTGTGTGTGTGTGTGTGTGTGTCAGCCTGCAGTAAAACTTGTCAGCTCCCAAATGGGGAGGTCAGCGGGTCAGTCAGCAGATCTCCTCCCTCCTCTTCCCTCATGCTTTTATTTCCTGTCGTCTCTGATCCCTCCTTCATCTCTGCATACTAACAAGGAAATCACGTTTCCATCCAGATGTTCTTCACAGTGTCAATACAGCAGGTTTTTACCAAAGATAAACACACGTTTGTTTAACAAAGTGGAATGTACTTTCTTTCCTTCCTCTCCCTCTTTACGTCCCTTCCTTTCAATTTCTGCATCTATTTTCTGGCTCGACAAATTCAGTTTTAAAGCCGATGTGTCCCAGTGCACCGGTGACAAACATCCTCGAGGGTCAAAACACGCCTCGGTGGAGGCACACACACACACACACACACACACACACACACACACACACGCACGGCTTCTTTGCACGAACACCCCAAACAAGTGTAAAACAAGATGTGTGTGCAGCCCCTTCTCTAAACCGTTCTACTCTATGTGTGTTGTTTTATTCACCTATAAGCATCTTTATGTCCTAGAGCAGGGGTCTCCAAACTACGGCCCGCGGGCCACATCTGGCCCGCCTAAGCAATTGGAGTGGCCCACTTAACGATCCCAAACAATCCCTCTAAACATGGCCTATTTTTCAAAATTGCATTTTCCTATTATAAAATATCCACACTTAATGATTAAGCTTGGCATTCTAATTAAAATCTACCTTATTTACCAACTATTTACAGTACTAGCTCATTTTCATCCCCTCACACAATGGTATATTCCGACGTGACTTTGCTCATGATCAACTTCCGTGCAGTCTGCCCGGGGGATTCGACTCGGCGGGTCAGGGGCGGCCGCACGGTGTGGGAGGATCCCCTCGTGGGACCCCTCCGCGACCAGCTCTGGGTCGGCTTGGAAAGGCTCGGGGGCGAAAGTGGCTCACGGCTCTGGTCGCAAGCTTTACAGCGCCCTCCTGCCTGGACCTCGCCGCTTCCCGGGGCCGCGGACTTAGTGCTCGCTGCACCCTCTCCGCGACTGTCGAATCGCAATTTATCGCAACTTTCACTTCCTCCCGCAACAAAATCGCAACAAAAATGTAAAAAGCAACTTTCACCGCAATTTTTTTGAAAACCTCATGCAACATCAGGGATTTTAGGCCGCAACTATTTCAAAAAAGGCCCGCGACATCCTGGTGGGACTGATATCATTTCAGTTATAGACTGACCCCGGCCCCCCATCACTGAAAGGCAAGCTGATGTGGCCCGCACCGAAAAAAGATTGGGGACCCCTGTCCTAGACGTTATTTATTCAGCCACTTTTGACTCATAATCTTAATAAATGATCTGATTTAAGCTCTGCGATAGCTACCGTTCATGCACGTCGTTCAAAAATATGTTTTCCGTTGATGTTCTGCTCCTAAACTAACTTCCCTGTCGTGTTTTGCGATTCCTCGCTTTGGTTTAAAATTCCACAAAACAGCTTCTGACTTCTGGGTAAGGACGGTCTCGTGCCAACGTCTCCGCACGGCGAGGACAAACGGTCTCATTACATTCTGCTGCTGTCGCGGTCGCTGGCACCAAAAAGTTGGGAGACAAATCAAAAAAAAAAAAGTAAGGCCCTGATATCTGTCTGAGAGAGAGAGAGAGCTGACTCACCGACTTTAAATCTTCGTCTCTCTCTCGGACTGACTGACTGAGTCCAGCAGAGTTAAAAGGGGGGACTGAGCTCGAGCCAAAGAAAGACGTGGATCTAATAAAAAAAAAAAACACTTTAATATACGGAGCTGGACAGGAGCTAAAAGCCAGGACGTCTCGGCCTCTGCAGAACTTCTGTGAGTCCCAGAAACTTTCTGGAAGTTCAGTGCTGAATAATATATACATGCTGCTGCTGTGGGCAGATGACTGACCTCGTCTGACAGCGCTACACTTACATCTTTGAACTGTGCAACTTAGAAGAAAACAACAACAACAACAACACAAAAAAAAAAGCCATTAAAACATTTTCACTTGTCGGTCGTGTTGCATGAGAGAGGCTGCTGATCTCTTCCCTCCCTCTGGGGTGTTGTCTAGACAGGAGGAGGCTGTAAGCCTGGCAGGCAGGCAGACACTCCACGGTTAATCTAAAGCAATTAGCTCATTTGTCATCCACTGCCTGCTCTCTGTCTATTTGCCTCCTCCGCCTCCTCCTCCTCCTCCTCCTCCTCCACCGCCTCCTCCTTCTTCTGCATTCAGCTGAAAGGTCACAGCCGGTCATTGCCGAGTCAGATGGCTCAGAGAGCAGACAGACAGAGAGAGAGGGAGAGAGAGGGGGGTCAGGAGGACGGAGGGAGGGGGAGGAAGAGAGGATGAGATGAGGGTGAGGAGAGAGGAAGGACAGGGAGAAAGAAAATATGGAAGGAAGGAGAGGAGGAGAGTCAGGCAGTGTGGCATTAATCCGACTGACCCGGATCATTTATATCTAACAGTTATTAACATTTCATACCGCGGCAGACACCAACACTGAAGTCGAGCATGAAGCCGGGCGAGGAGACGATGAAGATGCGGCTACAGCTCGTAACCGTGAACAGTCAGGTTCAGACTGTACAGACTGAATTATGCAAAGTTCAGGATCAAAGTGTGATCAAACAGCGACAGCAACCTCATCGAGATCAACACATCACAACTGTCACATGTTCACCTGACCTGCGACCTGTGTTTTTTAATATTATTATTATTATTACTGCTTTGTCCGTAGGAGCAAAGGATGAAGGTTCGAGACTGATTTAAGAAAAGAGGCGGAAAGAAAGTGAAGGAAAGTTTAGAGAGGAGAGAAGGAAAGGAGAGAGGAATGAAGGAGACAAGGAAGGAGACAAGGAAGGAGAAAGAGGATAAAAAATCAATGATGAACAGAAAGAGAGAGAGAGAGAGAGAGAGAGAGGCTTCCTCCCTTCCCCCTTCTTTTCTCAGTCCTCGGATGACTCGACAGTCTGGGTAGTCAGAAATAGCACAGACAGCTGTGTGTGTGTGTGTGTGTGTGTGTGTGTGAGTGTGTGTGTGTGTGTGTGAGAGAGAGAGAGTGTGTGTGTGAGTGTGTGTGAGAGAAAGAGAGTTATAGGTCATAGGTGCACACAATTTGCTTGCTTGCCAATTTCCATGAGAAAGACTATAGGGGGTGGAAGTAGAGGGAGGAGGGGGGGAACACACACACACACACACACATGAACACACACATAAACACACACACACATGAACACACACACACACTCTCCATTGACTTTGGAAGCCACGGTCATGGTGCAGCCAACAAGTGTGGGAACTTTGGTCCACAAAACTCCCACTGCTGGTTTCAACAGTGGGAAAACAGAGAGGGAGGTGTGTGTGTGTGTGTGTGTGTGTGTGTGTGTGTGTGTGTGTGTGTGTGTGTGTGTGTGTGTGTGTGGGTTACTTATCATCCTCCCTCTTCATCTTTTACATGTCTCTCTCTCTGGAGCTCATTTTTCTGTCTTAGCTCTAAAAAAACCAAAACAAATCTCTTTCGGGGACGTCACACAGAATCACGGTAAATCATTTTAAATATCGGAGTAAATCGTCAGAAATACGTCGTTAACGAACCGACGGGGCAGATCAGAGGAGATGGACGGACAGGGGGAAGATCAGGCTACATTCAGCATGCTGATCCAGGGAACTCCCTCGTTAAAGCGTGAGTCATAGTCGATGTGATTCATGCTCACGCCGTCAAAGAAAAGTGAAGATGACGTGTGTCTGCACACCTGCAGAGCGGAGCAGCTACCTTCAACATTCACGTTATCATCACGACACAGATCAGAGCTGATACATCGGCATCGATGCACAGATTATCATCAATATGTTCAGATTAGGACACGTCAAAGCGACACATGAACAGCTGATCACGGGTTGATACTGAGCTCGGAGCTGATTTTATTAGTTTGAAGAACTTCCTACCTTGCTATGCAAACACATCCGAATGATGAAACGTGGTGAAACTAAGTTTCAAAGAAGCAAAAAGAAATAAAATTGTTTTTGTTTTTTTCCTTGGTGTATCTCTTTTATTCTTGTGCGGCCTGTTTGATGTCGAGATAAATACAAAATATCTCCACACTGTCTGTGTCGGTCGGTAGAGACTTAAAGGTCCAGTGTGTCAGATTTAGGAGGCAGAAATATATTATAATATTCATAACTGTGTTTTCATTGGTGTGTAATCAGCTGATAATAAGAATCATTGTGTTTTATTAGAATATCTACAGATGCCACAGCTTTTCTACAAAGTCTGCCATGCTCAAGTGCCACAAGCTGCAGTTCCTCTAACGTCCACTTGAGGCTGGCTCCAGAAGTGAGTCAGTCTCCATAAGTCCCCATGTCCAAATGTCCAACTTCACAGCAGAAATAAACATGTTTACAGCCTGGTACAAAAAACAGTTTTGGTCTCTGTAGCTAATTTCCCCGTTCATGACAACTGTACTGAGGGTGAATTTATATACAACTCACCTGTTCACATTATATTAAGGCTTAAAGTTAGGCAGGATTAAGAGCGTGGACGCTTTGATTGACAGGTGGGTGTGGTTACAGGTGGTTTTGTTTGATCATCCAGGTGTCATTTGGCTCCCTATAGGTCTGAGTATTAGATTCACCAACATGGTGGTGACTGTGGGTGACGTCATGCATGCACTGTCCATTCTTTATACTCTCTCTGGTTTCTACAGAATCCCAGAACAGACTAAACACTGGCTGTAGTTTCTCCTTCCTAAGAAGGAATGACACAACATCAGAGTTTTGTTTCCGCTTATTTCACTTCCTTGAAGAACATGACGATGGTGATTAATTTCACGATACCAACATGAGTAACCACGATACTATACCAGACAAAGTATCACGGTTCTGGGTATTATCGCGACACTGCTGCCTTTTTATTATCATTATTATTATGAACTGCAATGTATTTGTACAAGTTATAAATTCTTATTAATGACTTATAATGTTGTTTGGTGCATGATAAACATAACACTGCTGAAGTAAGAATTAGACTGAAACAAGTTTGAAACAACGAGTTTCTATCGAAGCGGAGCTGTTTTCACGGAGTTCGTTCTTGCCGGCAGAAACACGTGAACAGCCAATCAGCTAACAGACGGCCGGACCCAGCGTGCGGAAACAGCCTATCATATCCCTGGAAGTCATCAGTAACAGGCAAACAGCCAATCATTCAGCAGCTGTGTAGTTCGGTTGCAGTAGTTGCCGTGTTGGTTTGTTTACAGGGAGTAGCATGCAGTGAGAAGCAGAGGAGGAAACTGGCACCGGTAGTTTAGTAATCCACGGTAGGACCGTCCTGTAGAATTTCTAGTATAGTAGGAACCGTTACGATCTGGCACCGCAGGGTATCGTGGAACTCTAATGGTAATTATGCAGCCGTTCATGCCATCTTCACATGTGCTTCTCCGAAAATATGATGCGACATTATAAAGACGTGATATAAAACGGAGCTTCTGGTTCAGCCCACAGTCAGTCAGAACAGAGAGTTTGAATGTTTGTGTTATTCCTGGTTTTTAATGTGACCACAGACAGAAGTCTGGCTGCAACGACAAAAAATGAAACAGAAGCCCGGCTGTGCTGACATCAGAAATATCAGTTAAACAACACGACACACCTAGTGCTGTAATGGACACGCACAGTCATTAATGTTAACAACGGAAAAAATGAGAATATGTCAAGTCCAAAGACCAGGAATCACACACACACACACACACACACACACACACACACACACACACACACA
>NC_040016.1:21881638-21889348 GCF_000972845.2 Larimichthys crocea | reverse complement strand
CAGTCAGAACAGAGAGTTTGAATGTTTGTGTTATTCCTGGTTTTTAATGTGACCACAGACAGAAGTCTGGCTGCAACGACAAAAAATGAAACAGAAGCCCGGCTGTGCTGACATCAGAAATATCAGTTAAACAACACGACACACCTAGTGCTGTAATGGACACGCACAGTCATTAATGTTAACAACGGAAAAAATGAGAATATGTCAAGTCCAAAGACCAGGAATCACACACACACACACAACCACACACCACACACACACACACACACACACCACCACACACACACACACACACACACTCCTCTGGGTTCTAGCTGACCTGAGAGCATTCTGTCTGAAACATATGAAAATCAAACCTCATTATCAGCTGCTTGTCTGGCTCTGTGAGAGAGTGTGTGTGTGTGTGTGTGTGTGTGTGTGTGTGTGTGTTAGATGCTCATTAGAATTCTAGCCAGAAGGAGCTAGACTACCCCTGTCGTCTCGCACCCCCGCACACACACACACACACACACAAACACACTCAGACCTTCGTGAGTGTGTTGTCTCGTGCAGACAGAACTTTAGCTTGTTGTTTGTTCTGAAGCGAGTTTCTATCGAAGCTGAGCTGTCTTCATGGAGTTCGTTCTTGCCAGCAGAAACACGCGAACAGCCAATCAGCTAACAGACGGGCGAACCCAGCGTGTGGAAACAGCCTATCATATCCCTGAACGTCACCAGTAACAGGCAAACAGCCAATCATTCAGCAGCTGTGTAGTTCGGTCGCAGTAGTTGCCGTGTTGGTTTGTTTACAGGGAGTAGCGTGCAGTGAGAAGCAGAGGCGGAAACTTGCACCGGTAGTTTAGTAATCCAGGATAGGACCGTCCTGTAGAATTTCTAGTATAGTAGGAACCGTTACGATCTGGCACCGCGGGGTACCGTGTATACCGCGGGGTACTGTGCAACTCTAATTATGCAGCCGTTCAACATCTTCACATGTGCTTCTCCGAAAATATGATGCGACATTATAAAAACGCGACATAAAACGAAGCTTCTGGTTCAGCCCACAGCCAGTCAGAACAGAGAGTTTGAATGTTTGTGTTATTCCTGGTTTTTAATGTGACCACAGACAGAAGTCTGGCTGCAACGACAAAAAATGAAACAGAAGCCCGGCTGTGCTGACATCAGAAATATCAGTTAAACAACACGACACACCTAGTGCTGTAATGGACACGCACAGTCATTAATGTTAACAACGGAAAAAATGAGAATATGTCAAGTCCAAAGACCAGGAATCACACACACACACACACACACACACACACACACACACACACTCCTCTGTGTTCGAGCTGACCTGCAGAGCATTCTGTCTGAAACATATGAAAATCAAACCTCATTATCAGCTGCTTGTCTGGCTCTGTGAGAGTGTGTGTGTGTGTGTGTGTGTGAGATGCTCATTAGAATTCTAGCCAGAAGGAGCTAGACTACCCCTGTCGTCTCACACCCCCGCACACACACACACACACACACACACACACTCAGACCTTCGTACACAAACACACACTGTTCATTTGAATGTGAAAGAGAAGGGAAGTCAGACAGAGTCGCACAGGGTAGGTCACATGTAGACGGCTGTGTGTGTGTGTGTGTGTGTGTGTGTGATGGCTCAGATCCAATGTGCTACTAGACATAATAGTAATCATTAACAGTCTGAGGTGGGTGTACACACACACTGCACAGAGGTTCAATCCCTGCTGCCCACAGTGCCCTGAAGCCAAGGTGTCTAAATCTATAATCTATATCACACTTTTATCTCAATAAATGAAGATAAATGTTTGATTTTTTTTCAAAAATAAAACTGACATGAAATGTCCTGGAGATGATTTTCTTTATATAAAGACTCGAGTTACTGTGTCAGATGCAGAAAAACAGAACAGCCAGCTCATTTCTTGTCAACTGACTAATCGGTGAATCGATTAATTGTTGTTAATTGTTACTCCCCATTTCTGAGTCGCTGACTTTGGTCACATTCAGACGGGGTCAGGTGCTTTTTATTTCACCGATTTAACCGGCTTACTCAAGGCCAGCGCTCGCTCACTCTCATTCACTGTCTAAGTCGCTCGACTGATGCGAACTCTCTCAAACCATTGGACATAAAGCAAATTAAACTTCTTCCTGTCACTATTTTGTAGCGTAAATTGCAAGTCAGACACTTTCAGGCGTCCGATCTGGACGTCTGATTTGCGGCCGCAGAGTGACTCGATCGGTGAATCGTTTGATTGTTGTTAATTGTTACTCCCCTTTTCTGAGTCGCTGACTTTGGTCACATTCAGACGGGGTCAGGCGCTGTGGCAAATCAAAACACGGTGAATGTAAATCGCTGTGAAACAATCAGGAAATAACTTTTTATTTCACCGATTTAACCGGTTTACTCAAGGCCGGCGCTCGCTCACTGTCTCACATTCACTGTCTGAGTCACTCGACTGATGAGAACTCTCTCAAACCATCGGACATAAAGCAAATTAAACTTCTTCCTGTCACTATTTTGTAGCGTAAATTGCAAGTCCGATACTTTTAGGCGTCCGATCTGGACGTCTGATTGGCGGCCGCAGAGTGACTCGATCGGTGAATCGATTAATTGTTACTCTCCTTTCTGACCTCTCTGACTTTGCTCACATTCAGATCGGGCGCAGCAGGTTTGTCGTAACTAACTATGCCATTGGTTTGATTATATAAGATCCAGACTTCACTCAGTTGGATTAAACCGGACATATCGGATCCAAGCGCGAGCTGTACACCGACTTTTCTCTGCACAACCAAGTTGCCGGTTAACTCCGCTCCTTACTCTTTGAGTTGAAGGTCTGATGTTGATTCATTACATCACGTCAATTTATAAAAGTTCTTTTTCTTTTTTCTTCTGCAGAGTTTCGAAGGGAAACGTCGCCTCCTCTCTCTTTTGTGACGGTGTTTGGCGAAAAAATTGAGTCTAAAAAATATTGAAGGACAAACCTGTTATGCTGAAACTGCAGGTGTGTGTGTGTGTGTGTGTTAGATAAAGTGAATACAGTTGTGCAAAAGAGTATGAGATCAAGCTGCCTGCATGGGAGGGAGATGTGGGTATACGTGTGTGTGTGTGTGTGTGTGTGCGAGCCAGAAATGCTGTCCCTGTCTAAACAGTGTGTTACTGCCAAACCAAAACCAGCTCGGCCGGTCCTTAAACACACACACTCACACACACACACACCTGGCTAGACACAACAATGTCTGAATGTCTAACCCTGTGTGTGTGTGTGTGTGTGTGTGTGTGTGTGTGTGTGTGTTAATAAGTAATGTTAATGAAATGAAAGCACATCAGTTTATGTGAATGTGTGGAAAACAGGTCAACGTCGTGAATAAGGCTAATGTCTGACACATCTACAGTGTGTGTGTGTGTGTGTGTGTGTGTGTGTCATGTGATTCAACAGGCAGTTTTCTCTGAGCTGGCATATGATGTGAAAGGACTCAGCAGCTCTGCAGAGCTTTTCAGCCTGTTTTAGCTCACAGTTTTGGAGGTTTTTCAGCAGCGAAGCTCAGATGAACCCGACCACGCAGCAGCTAAACAGACAGATGTGGTGACGATCTGTGTCTGGTGTGTTTGACAGACTGATGTTGACTTTAGACTTTGTTAGAAAAACAATTAGCGCAGCTCTTAATGACAGGTGAGGATGTTATCATCAGTGCCATGCTGCTCCAGTTTATTTTAGCTTCTTTGGTGGATCCGATCATTTTATAACAGACCCGGGCGTTGGTGACCTTCAAAGGAGACTAACGCTTTTTTATTACGACTTTTCTAGTAGTTTCACCTCTTGAACCTTTTATAACCTTTCAAATAAATCAAAATAACTTCTGTTGTGGTGATTTTATTTCGTTAATTTAACAGTTTGCCTCAGAAGAGTGACTCAGCAGACTCGGCGTATAAATTGCGGCGGGGTATAAATCCAGTGAGCCGGAGAATGAGCTGAATAATTTCACATCTATTTGGTGGATTAAGGGGTTTATTCGACCAAACCAGAGGTGATAAAAGTTAGAAGTTTAAATTTTGTTGTTTGAGTGAAGTGTGTTTTGAGTTAACGAGGCAATTAAGCTCATCTTAGCTCAATAAAAGAGAGAAACATGAAGCGCACGGCTGTTTAATAAGGAAAATAGACGTATGAGTATTTCCTTTTTGGACTGACGCACACATCTGCACAGATATATTGGCAGTCACCAGTTGTTGCTGGGCTGATGGTGTCAGACTGGAAAATTTTACCACACTGCCCAACCCTCTGTCATAATTCATGTCCAGGCAGTGGCCAAAATGTGTGATAAGGCGTCATAAAGTGGGCATTGTTTCATTTTTAATGGGTCGCAAGCCAAAAGAGGTGGAGAGCCACTGTAATACACATTAATATCTCAGTCTAAGGTGTCATAATAACTTAATAAAAGTGAAATAACCTGAAACATGTGATGCTTTCATGCTTCCTCTGTCTTAAAGCTTCACCTGCCTCGGCCGACAGTGCAAACACCTGGCTTTGAAAAGACCTTTTCAGCCGATGATGATCCTCCGCATGAATCAACTCGCCCTGTCTTTTTTGTTTCTGACCGGAGAGATAACCTTTTTACGTTAGACAAAACAAACCCGAGCAGAAACCCAAACATCGCCGCGACAAAAGCCGCTCAAACGAAGCGTGACGGAGGAAAAAGTGTGTCAACGTCAAGTCAACGTTTATCGCGTGAGACATCTGGAAAAAAATCCAACACACACCTGGAAATTCAGAACGAAGGGAGCAGAGCTGAATTACAGTTATGTTGTCATTTCTCCACAATGAATCCAAAAAGTTTAGCATGAGAGACTAATGAAGTATTCATGGATGGATGGATGGATGGATGGCAAACAAGCTGGGAAACTGGCTCGGTGCCTGCAGAGCACAAACCGATATGGGCCTCATATATATGTGTGTGTGTTTGTGCCAGCTGGCAAAGTCTACCCTCTCTCTCTCTCGACTGAAGGTGTGGGAGGTTGTTGGACACAATGCGAGCAGCGATTGTTGCCGATGTTGCCAAGAATCTGTCAACTCAGGTGTGATGAGAACTTTTCTTTTTGTTTTTTCTAAAGAAACTCGTTGGCTCGGGGGGTTTTACTTCCTGCAACGAGACTCTAACCCTCATTGTCCCGCTCGTAGGAGGCAGGGAAAAAAAACGACTCGAGGTGGAGACTGAGGTGAAAATGGCGCGATGCTCTCAAGGCTGGAAACAAAGTTGATCAGATCAAGATTGTCAGGCCACCTCCGCTCCACGTCTTTGCCCCCAAGGTTAGGTCGGAAGAGGCAGGACTACAAACATGGTGGCGTCCAGAGCCATGTCAGAAACATGTGGTTGACCTCCAGCAGACTTGTCCGTCTGTCCATTTTCTTCTGTTTGGGCCTTTACCAAAGATTTAATCAAGTAAAAGTTGTTCCCACAGATCATTTGTTGACGATGCAGTCTATAAAATATCTAAATATTCTAAAGTGAAGTATTCAAATGGGTTGTTTGGTCCAAAAGCTCAGTGTTTTTCCCTCTGATGATGATGATACTAAAAGCTCAGTTTTGTAGGTTAGTGTGGTAAAAAGGCCACGGTGGGGAGAAAAAGACGTGTCGTCCCCAGCTCAAGAAATCTGAATAATAAACCAAACACACTATTAATGATAACATTTTATTTTGAAGTATTCACAGGGCTTTTATGCGCTCACCTCTTTTGCCCTAAAACCATTAAAACCACATCATTAGTGTCGACTGCTGAGTCTGAGCCTGCTGCTTTGTCTAGACGCTGTAATGTGTGTGTGTGTGTGTGTGTGTGTGTGTGTGTGTGTGTGTGGCTGTTGTCGCTGAGGTGGAGCTTGGCGTTTATAATAAGAATCGTGGTTGTGTGTTTGAATAGTTGAATGTATAATGATCATTTTTAGTAATATAAACAGAGAGGCGGGGTCTTAGTGTTGTGTGTGTGTGTGTGTGTGTGTGTGTGTGTGTGTGTGTGTGTTTGTGTGTGTGTGTGCGGATGCAAATGATGTGGTCCCAGCTGTTTCCTATAGGCCAGGCGGATGCAAATGATGTGGTCCCAGCTGTTTCCTATAGGCCAGAGGGCAAAGTGAGGCAGACACAGTCCTCACTACGAGTCTGTGTGTGTGTGTGTGTGTGTGTGTAGGGGTCAAGCCCACGGTCATGAACGTCTATGTCATGTGTGTTGGAGTGTGTGTGTGTGTGTGTGTGTGGTTAGCAGACTGAAGTGTCTATTGTCTAGACTCGGTCTCGCCGTCAGGACCAGACCAGCTGACCCGAGTGACGTCTCAGCTCGGCTCCTCACGTATGAAAGTGTCAGATAAATAGAAACATATGAACTTTATAACACGTTACGTCAACTCCTGCTACTCATACTGTGTTTATGACACATTATAATGTAGCTGTAAACACAAACAAAGACTATTCTATCTGTCTGTAATTATAAACACTCCTATATATTTTATAATGTTGTCGTTCGTGAACGGCCTCCACTGATAGAGTTGACAAATACATTAATAAGTGCTTATAAATACATTATAGTGTGTTATAAGTGTTATCCTATTTATTATACTTGAGTTTTTATATTTAAGTTTGAAAGTTAGCGTTAGGCTCGTTTTGTTTTGACCTTCTCTAACGCCATAAGAAATGTCTTTAATCCGAGCTGTTCTTGATATATCTGTGATTTGTTGAATCATGTTTATTGTTATTATTCTGTGTTAAATGTAGAAAGAAAAGCTGATTTTATTCTTTGAACCAAGCTCATCAAACAGGACGCTATCGGAGCGTGAACTCGTTCCACAACCCCCGTCAATCAGCCAATCAGCTCTCAGCCTGTCAGGTGTTGCGTGATGATTTTGAATCATTAAAGACCTGATACATCTAAAATCTATAAAACACAAGCTGAACTAATCAATGCAATCAATACACTCACAGTTTAAAACGTGCTGAGTCATGTTGTGGTAACGAGATGATCAGCTCTAACTTCATGAAAATGAGACACACACACACACACACACACACACACACACACACATATAAACACACACACACACACACACACTTCTAAAACTCCCCCCCACGCTGCCTTCTCATGACCTGACCCCTGATCTTTGCCCTCTAGATACCCAGACTGCCTCACTCCACCCTCCATCCCTGCAGATGCAACTTTGGTTTCACATGCAAAAAGAATCATTTGCATACACACACACACACACATTTGAATATTTGAATATTTCTAATGGTAATTATACGCTAAACAAATGTGTGTCACGTAGGTCTGTCACAGCGTCTCTTCGTCTGTTTCTGCAGCGCACACAAACAGTTTAGAGATTAACGGCGTTCAGTATCATTCGATCAGGCTACAAAATACTTTCTCTCCACGCACAGACTTTTGTGCCCAGGAAAGACAAATAACTCAACATAAAGAGACAAACTCAGGCTTTAACCTTCTCCAGGTTATAGACTGATGACTGAGAGACGTGTAAGATGTTAAAGACGTGGCTGCATCTAATTAATCTTTTCTAATTAATTAATTTAATGTCAGAGATTAGTGGAGGACACATTTAAGTTCTTAAAAGCCAACACACCGTCTGCACCACAAGTTCATTCTCTGCAGTCTGATCAAATCAAATCAAAGTTATTTCCACTTTTATATAGTTTTCTATTTGCACTTTG
>NC_040016.1:21750805-21881628 GCF_000972845.2 Larimichthys crocea | reverse complement strand
GAAACATCGGATAGAGGAACTCAAAACAAAAAATGGAGCGTTTCAAAACAAAAAAGGCCGATGTTTCTGAATTCTCTTAAAAGGGTTACGTATGATTTCCAACATTCATCCTCGTAAAATGTTTCAGCACAGAACGACAGTTTGGCTCCAGACCGCAACAGGGTTACTCACAAGTTAAGGTTACATTTCCTCAAAATTCAGACTTTTCAGTACATATCAATTCAACTTTCGGTACAATTACCCTCAAATTCAAGGACTTTTCAGGTACAATACCTCTTTTAATCAGGACTTTTCCAGGACCAATTACCTCAAATCAAGGACTTTTCCAGGTACAATTACTTCGAAGTTTCAAGGGTACTTTTCCAGTACCTTACTCGCAAAAATTCAAGGACTTTTCCAGGTACAATTATCCCCAATTTCAAGGACTTTTCCAGTACAATTACCCTCAAATTCAAGGGCTTTCAGTCCAACCTTTTCCGGTTTTCATCCACTTACCTCAAATTCACAGTGAACTTTTCCAGGTACATTACCTCAAATTAAGGACTTTCCAGTACAATTTACCCTCAAATCCAAGGACTTTTCCCAGGTACAATTACCCTCACACGACTTTCCAGGCCCATACCCAATCAAGGACGGATCAAGGTTAGTTAGCTGTTACAGATACCTGAGAATGTGTTGGTGCATACAGACAACACAGAAGGTGCGCTTACATTATTAATTAAATTTGATTTCTATTCTTGCACCAATCAATATAGAATTCAGAGATATGCTTTAAAACCTTGAGGTTTCCCCCTATTCGACTTACAGAAGTACTTTATTATTAATCCCGTAGGGAAGAAATTGTTTCTTAACTTGTTTAAATTCACCTGCAGAGAGGACCAAGCTGCCAGCATGTCAAGCTGAATCAATTAAACATATACATCTATATATATTTGTGACACCATTAAAGACTTACATACTAAGTAAAATATTAAATAACTGGCACGAAACAAACAACAATATCACCAAAGTTTTGACTTATCGACGATGCAATTATATTATTGTTGGTTTGGGCGTTTTTATTGGATATGCTGATTAAAAAACATAAACATAAGTCGCTTAATAAATAATAAAAAACACACTGTGGTCCTGTTGTGCTTTGTTTGTTTTCGACAGAGTCCACGACAGACGTGTAGTCATTGTGTGGGGGGTTCACCCGGTGTCTGACCACCACAGAGCCAACGACAGGGCTCCTGTTTAGAGACAGTCGCTCTAACCCCCCTCCTCCACCTCCTCCTCCACCTCCCAACCTCTCCTCCACACAACGAAGCATTTTTCTCACACTTTTTTTTTTTCCACACGGGAGCAGGCCGAGTCAGGGCCACGTCAGACAGACAAGACAGGGAGAACATTAAAGTCTGCAGGCCTGCATGTGACGTAACACGGCAGCTAAAATTACACAACACGTCAGGTGACCCGTCTAACTCATTCATACGCTTTCATAACCGCTTACACGACCGCGTTAGATCAATAAAACAGCAAAACGTGGAATCTATGGCTCGACAGACCAACAGGACACGATGTGTGGGTAACCTCATGAAACGGGTTTTTATTTGCGGGTTTCACCAGGACAGAAGCTCAGCTGGATTTCACACAAACTTTAAGACTTTAAGGCAGAAATAGATTTTTAAAAGAAGGTTAGAAGGATTTAACCATCCTTCTTCTAACGAGTAGTAGTGGTTCCACCAGCTTCTTATCATTCCTCGTTTATTTAGTGTTGGTCCAGTTGTCGATTTGCTCCCGCCTTTCGCTACTTTTGGAGACCATTCGTTTATTTCCTTTTTTTTGTCTTATTTTTCCCTCTAACAATTTTTTCCCCCCCCCCGAGTCCCGTTGCTACTCATCAAACATTCACAGCTGCAGACTTGATGCGTTATTACCGGCGGAGAATTAGAAACATTTATGGGTGCATTATTATCAAATACAAACACAGCAGTCAGAGAGAGAAAGACGTCTTCTTTAAATCTACAGAGCAGATATGCATTTAATTGAGTGACAAACCAAAAACAAATTCAGTCACATTTGGAGGAGCTGAATATTTCTCACTCTGCTGATTAATAACTTTTAGCTTTGCTGTCCAACAGCCAAAAGGTTTGTCAGCTCATCGAGAGACAGATTCCTTTCCTGGAAGCACAGATGAGGAACCTCACTCCACCGCACAGTTGCGTCTGAAACACAGTTGTCATGGTTGTGGTCCCTGATGTCGGCTGCATAGTCTCCTCGCACAGTGAAAGATCTCTGCTCGGGCTCCAGACTCGTTATTAAACGTTTATATATCCAGCGATCACAGCCGAAGATCTTTCCCAGAGTTAACGAGCTTAAAACCAAACCCAGAGCAAACAAAAATAAAAGAAAAACTAAACTTCCAGCTGCTGGCCTGAGCTCCAAAACTACATGTCCCGCGGACGCTCCGACACCGTGTGCGTCCTCACCCGGACGACACCGCTCGCTCTGACGCTCTGCCACAGCTTTGTCTGCAACTTTTTCTCACACACATTCCCACACATAGTGAGGGGAAACAGCTGACCGGAACCTCCCCCCTCTCCTACAACCCCCCAACACCACCTCCAACACCCAATAGCTCGAACAAAGGGGGTCAATGTGAGGGAGGAGGGGGGAGGAGAGAAAGGAGGAAAAGGCAGAAAAGAAGGGGAGGGGGGATATGGTGGGGTGGGAGCGTCTGGGAGACACAGATGGGTCCGAGGGACGGACGGACAGAATAATGATGAGGGACGGAGGGCGGGGTGGAGAGGGAGGGAGGGACGGTTGGGTAAATAATATAATTAAAGAGAGAGAGAGGAGAGAGAGGACGGTCTAGACCTGTCTCATGAGACTCAGTCTGTTTGGAATGCCACGCGAGAGTTTGAAAACAAGAAACTGAATCTGTGTAAAATCTCTCAAAGTTTTATAGATATTATAAGATATTATAATGTATCTCTGTTCACATGATAACATTGTTAAACACTTTCATTCATCGTGTACAGTTTGTATCTCTATTTATTTCATTTTACTTTTAAGTTCGATTTTGTGAAACTCTTTTGTAACTTCTTTGTTTCTTGTTTTATTTTAATGCCGATGAATGTTACAGGTTCACGTTAAACGATGTTTACTGTAGTAGAAGTTATTTTAATAATGTTTGTCTCTATGCTGCTACTGGATGCTCGAATGTCCCTTTGGATCAAAAAGTACGAGTATCGATCTATCTTTATCTACTATCTATCTATCTATCTATCTCTATCTATCTATCTATCTATCAGCTATCTACGTATGAGGAGTTCTTTTCTTTTTTATCGTGTCAGGGATACTCGACGTCTCTGCTTTTCTTTCTTTTTGCTTGGCCAAAATAAAAATGTCACAATAATTTCAGATTCAGATCTGTACCCGTGGAACAACTCTCTTTTTCACTGCCACCATAACACAGAGTGGAAGTGGTGGTGGTGTTGTCATGTTGTTGTTCTGTTATGTTAAAGTGAGAGGTTGTGGCAGTGTGTTTCTTGGACGTTTGTAACGACATGCCGACCTCTCTTGGTCCAGCCTGCAGCCTCGTGTCCTCATGGTGGGCTCCTTCTGGCTCAGGACCCTCCTCGTCCTGCCCGGGAGGGACTGTCCTGTTTTTTAGGTGGTTTGGGCTGACACGGTGTTTACCCTGGTTCCTGACTCGAGTCCAACATCTGATACTCAAATCACTGGATAATGTGTCGACAGATGAAACGTTTAAAATTTAATTTAAACGACAGACGGTCACCGTAAACACCGCCGCACGAACTTCACACCGTCGTCTTCGTTTCTATTTGTAGGACCACTGAGGAAAGGATGAAGTGAAAGGAAGGAAGGAAGGAAGGAAGGAAGGAAGGAAGGAGGGAGGAGGAAGGAAGGACGGCAAACCCCAACCCAAACACACACAGACGGAGAGAAACATAAACACTCAGAGTTAAAATAAGGAAACGTAAATAACGTCACTTCCTCGTTCTTGTAATGAGCAGAGACAAGGACATGAAAGGACCAGACACTCAACCACACTGTATGCCAGCCTCGCCATCTTGTGTGAAAGCCACCAGACCTGTGTGTGTGTGTGTGTGTGTGTGTGTGTGTGTGTGTGTGTGTGTGTTGTGTGGGCACGTTGCCTGCCGACAGCTTGTCTGTCTCTCTGTTCTGTCAGTGGTGCTGAACTCCGTCTTTCAGCCAAAACGCTCCCTCCTCCTCCTCCCTCCTTCGTTTCTCTTTTTCAAATTCAAACCCAGCAGAACCTCGTTTATCTGAAGATTACTACTTAGACATTAAACAATGCAACAGTGACCGTCCATCACTACGTTATATAAAACGGGGTTGTTTATTTAAAAAAGGTCCGGTCCGGTTCCGGTATGAAATCTTCAGTCAGTCACGCACCAGCAACGATTTCACTGATTCTTGTGAGTGAACACTGGATCATATTTTATCAACTCTCTGTGATTTACAGAGTTTATGAGGAAGTGAAGTATGAAGTAAACGGCTCCTACAGGCCTCGGCTGATTGGAGGGGGTGGAGCCGGACGGAGTCGTGCCAGAACGAAAAGGAGCTGGGCCAAGCGGGCAACGACTGGGACTTTTAGTGTTTGTTTGGCGAGAGCTTGTGAAAAGACTAGTCAGTGGCTGACGCTGCTGGGGACTGGTTGATGTAATGTAATCAGAACTAATACTCGAGTACAGGCTGTGAACATAGTTACCACTCAAGCGGAAGTTATTCACACTCTGAAATTTTCTATCTGATTCAGGAGTCTCGTATTTTTAATTTATCTCGTTAGTTACGGATCATAATCACAGTGTGGACTGTGCAGGAAACGTATGAAAAGTTCTATTCAGCTGATCTGATGAGTCTTAATTTCATAGAAAATACTTTCTGACTGACCTGTGTGTGTGTGTGTGTGTGTGTGTGTGTGTGTGGTGTGTGTGTGTGTTGTCAGCCTGCCGTAAAACTTTGTCAGCTCCCAAATGGGGAGGTCAACGGGTCAGTTCCGCAGATCTCCTCCCTCCTCTTCCCTCATGCTTTATTTCCTGTCGTCTCTGATCCCTCCTTCATCTTGCATACTAACAAGGAGAATCACGTTCCATCCAGATGTTCTTCACAGTGTCAATACAGGAGGTTTTCTTTACCTAAGAAGATAAACACACGTTTGTTTAAACAAAGTGGAATGTTCTTTCCTCCTCTCCCTCTTTACGTCCCTTCCTTTCAATTTCTGCATCTTTTTCTGGCTCGACAAATTCAGTTTTTAAGCCGATGTGTCCCAGTGCACCGGTGGTGACAAAACCTCCCGGGGTCAAAAAGCAGCACACACACACACACACACACACACACACAACACAACACCACCACACCACACGGCCGTCGTCGCATTTTTACACCCCAAACAAGTGTAAAACAAGATGTGCTGTCAGAAACGTTTCAAAGTTTCCTTCATGACTGAGTTATAAGCAGCCCCTCCTCTAAACTCGTTCACTCCTGTGTGTTGTTTTATTCACCCTATAAGCTGCTTTATGTCCAAACTCGGGCCCCGCGGGCCACATCCGACCCGCCCTAAACAATTGGAGTGGCCCACTTAATCATCCCAAACAATCCTCTAAACATGGCTATTTTTCAAAATTGCATTTCCTTTATAAATATCCACACTTAATGATTAAGCTTGGCCATTCTAATTAAATAAACTACCTTATTTACAACTATTTACAGTACTAGCTAATTTTCATCCCCTCACACAATGGTATATTCGACGTGACTTTGCTCGTGATCAACTTTCGCACAGTCTGCCCGGGGGATTGACTCGGCGGGGGCAGGGGCGGCCCGCGCGGTGCAGGAGGATCCCCTCGTGGGACCCCTCCGCGCCCCATCTTCTGGGTCGGCTTGAAAGGCTCGGGGGCGAAGTTGGCTCACGGCTGGCGCAAGCTTACAAGCCCTCCCCTCCGCGGACCTCGCCGCTTCCCGGCGGGCGTGGACTTAGTGCTCGCTGCGCCCCTCTCGCGACTGTCGAATCGCAATTATCGCAATTTCACTTCCTCCGCAACCAACGCACCGAGCAAACTTTCACCGCAATTTTTTTGAAACCTCATGCAACATCAGGGATTTAGGCCGCAACTATTTCAAAAAAGGCCAGACATCCTGGTGGACTGATATCATTTCGGTTATAGACTGACCCCGGCCCCCCATCACTGAAAGGCAAGTTGATGTGGCCCCGCACCGGAAAAAGTTTGGGGACCCCTGGTCTAGAGGTTATTTATTCAGCCACTTTTTGACTCATATCTTAATAATGATCTGATTTAGCTCTGCGATAGCTACCGTTCATCACGTCGTTCAAAAATAGTCTCCGTTGAGTTCTGTTAACTCTTCCCTGTCGTGTTTTGCGAGCTTTGGTTTAAAATTCACAAAAAACAGTTCTGACTCCTGGGTGGTAAGCGGTTCTCGTGCCAACGTCTCCGCACGGCGAGGACAAACGGTCCGGAGCTGAAACACCGTGGTGAAGCTTCCTCATTACATTCTGCTGCTGTCTGCGGTCGCTGGCACCAAAAAGTTGAGACAAATCAAAAAAAAAAAAGTAAGGCCCTGATATTGTCTGAGAGAGAGAGAGAGAGCTGACTCACCGACTTAAATCTTGTCTCTCTCTCGGACTGACTGACTGAGTCCAGCAGAGTTAAAAGGGGGGACTGAGCTCGAGCCAAAGAAAGACGAAAGACGTGGATCTGTAGCTAATAAAAAAAAAAACACTTTATATACGGAGCTGGACAGGAGCTAAAGCCAGGACGTCTCGGCCTCTGCAGAACTTCTGTGAGTCCCAGAAACTTTCTGGAAGTTCAGTGCTGAATAATATATACTATGCTGCTGCTGTGGGCAGAGATGACGACTCGTCTGACAGCGCTACACTTACCTCTTTGAACTGTGCAACTTAGAAGAAAACAACACAACAACAACACACACACAAAAAAAAAAGCATTAAAACATTTTCACTTGTCGGTCGTGTTGCATGAGGAGGCTGCTGATCTCTTCCCTCCCTCTGGGGTGTTGTCTAGACAGGAGGAGGCTGTAAGCCTGCAGGCAGGCAGCAACTCCACGGTTAATCTAAAGCAATTAGCTCATTTGTTCTCCATGCCTGCTCTCTGTCTATTTGCCTCCTCCGTCCTCCTCCTCCTCCCCTCCTCGTCCACCGCCTCCTCCTTCTTCTGCATTCAAGCTGAAAGGTCACCAGCCGGTCATTGCCGAGTTCAGGTGGCTCAGAGAGCAGACAGACAGAGAGGGAGAGAGGGGGGGGTCAGGAGGACGGAGGGGGGGAGGAGAAGAGGGATGAGTGAGGGTGAGGAGAGGGAAGACGGGAGAAGAAAATAGAGGAAGGAGAGGAGGAGAGTCAGGCAGTGTGGCATTAATCCGACTGACCCGATCATTTATATCTAACAGTTATTAACATTTCATACCGCGGCAGACACCAACACACTGAAGTCGAGCATGAAGCCGGCGAGGAGACGATGAAGATGCGGCTACAGCTCGTAACCGTGAACAGTCAGGTTCAGACTTTACAGACTGAATTATGCAAAGTTCAGGATCAAAGTGTGATCCACAGCGACAGCAACCTCATCGAGAGACCTCGTACACTGTGTTCACCTGACCTGCCGCAGGTCACCTGACTCAGACAACACTAACACTGCTTCACTGGGCATGGATATGTGTTTTTTATTATTATTATTATTATTATTATTACTGCTTTGTCCGTAGGAGGAAAGGATGAAGACTGATTAAGAAAAGAGGCGGAAAGAAAGTGCAGGAAGTTTAGAGGAGAGAGAGGAAGGAGAGAGGAGGAAGGAGACAGAAGGAGAGAGGATCAAAAATCAATGCTGAACACAGAAAGAGGAAGAGAGAGAGAGACGAGAGAGAGGCTTCTCCCTTCCCCTTCTTTTCTCAGTCCTCGGATGACTCGACAGTCTGGGTAGTCAGAAATAGCACAGACAGCTGGTGTGTGTGTGTGTGTGTGTGTGTGTGTGTGTGTGTGTGGTGTGAGAGAGGGTGTGTGAGGAGAGAGAGTGTGTGTGGGTGTGTGTGTGTGAGAGAAAGCGAGTTATGGTCATAGGTGCACACAATTTGCTTGCTTGCCAATTTCCTGAGAAAGACTATAGGGGGTGGAAGTAGAGGGAGGAGGGGGGCACACACACACCCACACATGAACACACCACACACACCACACACACCACACACACACACACACACACTCTCCATGACTTTGGAAAGCGGTCATGGTGCAGCCAACAAGTGTGGGAACTTTGGTCCACAAACACTCCCACTGCTGGTTTCAACAGTGGGAAAACAGAGAGGGAGGTGTTGTGTGTGTTGTGTGTTGTGTGTGTGTGTGGGTTATTATCATCCTCCCCTCCATCTTTTACTGTCTCTTTCGTTGAGCTCAACAAAAACAAATCTCTTTCGGGACGTCACACACGAATCACGGTAAATCATTTTAAATTCGGAAGTAAATCGTCAGAAATACGTCGTTAACGAACCGACGGGGCAGATCAGAGGAGGACGGGGGAAACATCAGGCTACATTCAGCATGCTGATCCAGGGAACCTCCTCGTTAAAGCGTGGTCATAGTCGATGTGATTCATGCTCACCCGTCAAGAAAAGTGAAGATATGACGTGTGTCTGCACACCTGCAGAGCGGAGCAGCTACCTTCAACATCCACAGATCAGAGCTGATAGATCGGCATCGATGCACAGATAATCATCAATATGTTCAGATTAGGACACGTCAAAGCGACACATGAACAGCTGATCACAGGTTGATACTGAGCTCGGAGCTGATTTTATTAGTTTGAAGAACTTCCCTACCTTGCTATGCAAAATCCGAAATGTGAAACGAGTGAAACTAAGTTTCAAAGAAGCAAAAGAAAAATAAATTGTTTTTGTTTTTCTCCTTGGTGTATCTTCTTTATTCTTGTGCGGCCTGTTTGATGTTGAATAAATACAAATATCTCACACTGTTTGTGTCGGTCGGTAGAGACTTAAAGGTCCAGTGTGTCAAATATAGGAGGCAGAAATATATTATAATATTCATAACTGTGTTTTCATTGGTGTGTAATCAGCTGATAAAAGAATCATTGTGTTTATTAGAATATCTACAGATGCCACAGCTTTTCTACAGAGTCTGCCATGCTCAGTGCCACAAGCTGCAGTTCCTCTAACGTCCACTTGAGGCTGGCTCCAGAAGTGAGTCAGTCTCCATAAGTCCCCATGTCCAAATGTCCAACTTCACGCGAACATGTTTACAGCCTGGTACAAAAAAACAGTTTTGTCTCTGTAGCTAATTTCCCCGTCATGACAACTGTACTGAGGGTGAATTTTTACAACTCACCTGTTCACATTTATTAAAGGCTTAGTTATGCAGGATTAAGAGCGTGGACGCTTTGTTGACCGGTGGGTGCGGTTCAGGTGGTTTGTTTTATCATCCAGGTGTCATTTGGCTCGCCCATAGGTCTGAGTATTGATTCACCAGCATGGTGGTGACAAGAACCTGTGGGTGACGTCACCATGCTCTGTCCATTCTTTATACTCCTCTGGTTTCTACAGAATCCCAGAACCGACTAAACCATGGCTGTAGTTTTCTCCTTCCTAAGAAGAGTGAACAACATCAGAGTCAGTTTGTTTCTGCTTTTCACTCCTTGAAGAACATGACGAGGTGATTAATTTCACAATACCAACATGAGTACCACGATACTATACCAGACAAAGTATCACGGTTCTGGGTATATCGCGACACTGCTGCCTTTTTATTATCATTATTATTATTGTTTTTATGAACTGCAATGTATTTGTACACGTATATAAAAACTTATTACTTATAATGTTGTCTGGTGCTGATAATACTGGTGAAGTAGAATTAGCTGAAACAAGTTTGAAACACGAGTTTGGTTTTTTAAATTAGTGTTGCCACTACGACGACGCCGCGGCAGATCGCGCTCGGGCCGGTGCTTCTGCCATGTTGAGTGTTGTCTTCGCGGAGTTCGAAACACACGACCAATCAGCTAACGACGGGCGACCCAGCGTGCGGAACAGCCTATCATATCCCTGAACGTCACCAGTAACAGGCAACAGCCAATCATTCAGCAGCTGTGTATTCGGTCGCAGTAGTTGCCGTGTTGGTTTGTTTACAGGGTACATGCAGTGAGAAGCAGGGCGGAAACTGGCACCGGTAGTTTAGTAATCCACGGTAGGACCGTCCTGTAGAATTTCTAGTATAGTAGAACCGTTACGATCTGGCACCCTATGGGTATCCGTGCAACTCTAATTATGCAGCCGTTCTTCATCTTCACTGTGCTGTCCGAAAATATGTGCGGACATTATAAAAACACGCATAAATACAACGCTTCTGGTTCAGCCCCCAGCAGTCAGAACAGAGAGTTTGAATGTTTGTGTTTTCCTGGTTTTTAATGTGACACAGACAGAAGTCTGGCTGCAACAACAAAAAATGAAACAGAAGCCCGGCTGTGCTGACATCAGAAAATATCAGTTAAACAACACGACACACCTAGTGCTGTAATGGACACGCACAGTCATTAATGTTAACAACGGAAAAAATGAGAATATGTCAAGTCCAAAGACCAGGCAATCACACACACACACACCACACACACACACACACACACACACACACACACACACACACACACCACTCCTCTGTGTTCTGCTGACCTGCAGAGCATTCTGTCTGAAACATATGAAAATCAAACCTCATTATCAGCTGCTTGTCTGGTCTGTGAGAGTGTGGGTGGTGTGTGGTGTGTGTGTGTGTGTGTGAGATGCTCATAGAATTCTAGCCAGAAGGAGCTAGACTACCCCTGTCGTCTCGCACCCCCGCACCCCCCCACACACACACACACACACACACACACCACTCAGACCTTCGTCACAAACACACACTGTTCATTTGAATGTGAAAGAGAAGGGAAGTCAGACAGGTCGCACAGGGTAGGTCACCTGTAGACGGCTGTGTGTGTGTGTGTGTGTGTGTGTGTGTGTGTGTGATGGCTCCGATTCCAATGTGCTACTAGACATAAGTAATTTAATTAACAGTCTGAGGTGGGTGTACACACACACACACACACACTGCACAGAGGTTCAATCCCTGCTGCCCACAGTGCCCTGAAGCCAAGTGTTCTAAATCTATAATCTATATCACACTTTTATCTCATAAATGAAGATAAATGTTTGATTTTTTTTCAAAAATAAAACTGACATGAAATGTCCTGGGATGATTTTCTTTATATAAAGACTCGAGTTTACTGTGTCAGATGCAGAAAAACAGAACAGCCAGCTCATTTCTTGTCAACTGACTAATCGGTGAATCGATTAATTGTTGTTAATTGTTACTCCCCATTTCTGAGTCGCTGACTTTGGTCACATTCAGACGGGGTCAGGGTCGGTGCTTTTTATTTCACCGATTTAACCGGCTTACTCAGGCCAGCGCTCGCTCACTCTCATTCACTGTCTAAGTCGCTGACTGATGCGAACTTCTCAAACCATTGGACATAAAGCAAATTAAACTTCTTCCGTCACTATTTTGTAGCGTAATTGCAAGTCAGACACTTTCAGGCGTCCATCTGGACTCTGATTGCGGCCGCAGAGTGACTGATCGGTGAATCGTTTGATTGTTGTTATTGTTTACTCCCCTTTCTGAGTCGCTGACTTTGTCACATTCAGACGGGGTTAGGGCTGTGGCAAATCAAAACACGGGTGAATGTAAATGCTGCTGTGAAACAATCAGGAAATAACTTTTTATTCACCGATTTAAACCGTTTACTCAAGGCCGCGCTCGCTCACTGTCTCACATTCACTGTCTGAGTCACTCGACTGATGAGAACTCCTCTCAAACCATCGGACATAAAGCAAATTAAACTTCTTCCTGTCACTATTTTGTAGCGTAAATTGCAAGTCCGATACTTTTAGGCGTCCGATCTGGACGTCTGATTGGCGGCCGCCGAGTGACTCGATCGGTGAATCGATTAATTGTTACTCTCCTTTCTGACCTCTCTGACTTTGCTCACATTCAGATCGGGCGCAGCAGGTTTGTCGTAACTAACTATGCATTGGTTTGATTATATAAGATCCAGACTTCACTCAGTTGGATTAAACCGGACATATCGGATCCAGCGCGAGCTGTACACCGACTTTTCTCTGCACACCAAGTTGCCGGTTAACTCCGCTCCTTACTCTTTGGTGAAGGTCTGGTTGAGTTGATTCATACATCACGTCAATTTTATAAGTTCTTTTTCTTTTCTTCTGCAGGTTTCGAGTGGGAAACGTCGCCTCCTCTCTCTTTTGTGACGGTTGTTTGGCGAAAAAAAAATGAGTCTAAAAAATATTGAAGGAACAACCTGTTTTGCTGAAAACGCAGTGTGTGTGTGTGTGGTGTTAGATAAAGTGAATACCAGTTGTGCAAAAGAGTATGAGATCAAGCCGCCTGCATGGGGGGAGATGTGGTATTACGTGTGTGTGTGTGTGTGTGTGTGTGTGTGTGCGAGCCAGAAATGCTGCCCTGTCTAAACAGTGTGTTACTGCCAAACCAAAACCAGCTCGGCCCCGGTCCTTAAACACACACACTCACACACACACACACACCTGGCTAGACACACACAATGTCTGAATGTCTAACCCTGTGTGTGTGTGTGTTTGTGTGTGTGTGTGTGTGTGTGGTGTTAATAAGTAATGTTAATGAAATGAAAGCACATCAGTTTATGTGAATTTGTGGAAAACAGGTCAAAGTTGTGAATAAGGCTAATGTCTGACACATCTACAGTGTGTGTGTGGTGTGTGTGTGTGTGTGTGATTCAACAGGCAGTTTTCTCTGAGCTGGCATATGATGTGAAAGGACTCAGCAGCTCTGCAGAGCTTTTCAGCCTGTTTTAGCTCACCAGTTTTGGAGGTTTTTCAGCAGTAAGGCTCAGATAACCCGACCACGCAGCAGCTAAACAGACGATGTGGTGATGGATCTGTGTCTGGTGTGTTTGACAGACTGATGTTGACTTTAGACTTTGTTAGAAACAATTAGCGCAGCTCTTAATGACAGGTGAGATGTTATCATCAGTGCCCTGCTGCTCTAGTTTATTTTAGCTTCTTTGGTGGATCCGATCATTTTAAAACAGACCCGGGCGTTGTGACCTTCAAAGGAGACTAGCTCTTTTATTACGACTTTTCTAGTAGTTTCACCTCTTGAACCTTTTATAACCTCAAATAAATCAAAATAACTTCTGTTTGTGGTGATTTTATTTCGTTAATTTAACAGTTTGCCTCAGAAGAGTGACTCAGCAGACTCGCGGCGTATAAATCGCGGCGGGGGGTATAATCCAGTGAGCCGGAGAATAGCTGAATAATTTCACTCTATTTGGTGATTAAGGGGTTTATTCGACCAAAACCAGAGGTGTAAAAGTTAGAGTTTAAATTTTGTTGTTTGAGTGAAGTGTGTTTGAGTTAACGAGGCAATTAAGCTCATCTTAGCTCAATAAAAGAGAGAACATGAAGCGTACGGCTGTTTAATAAGGAAAAATAGACGTATGAGTATTTCCTTTTTGGACTGACGCACACATCTGCACGATATATTGGCAGTCACCAGTTGTGCTGGGCTGATGGTGTCAGACTGGAAAATTTTCCACACTGCCCAACCCTATGTCATATTCATGTCCAGCAGTGGCCAAAAGTGTATAAGGGTCATAAAGTGGGGCATTGTTTCATTTTTAATGGGTCGCAAGCCAAAAGGTGGAGAACCACTGTAATACACTTAATATCTCAGTCAGGTGTCATATAACTTAATAAAGTGAATAACTGAAACATGTGATGCTTTCATGCTTCCTCTGGCTCAAAGCTTCACCTGCCTCGGCCGACAGTGCAAACACCGGCTGTTTGAAAAGACCTTTTCAGCGATGATGATCCTCCCAATGAATCAACTGCCCTGTTCTTTTTTGTTTCTGACTGGAGAGATAACCTTTTTCGTTAGAACAAAACAACCCGAGCAGAAACCCAAAACTCGCCGCGACAAAAGCCGCTCAAACGAAGCGTGGCGGAGGAAAAGTGCGTCAACGTCAAGTCAAGTTTATCCCGGAGACATCTGGAAAAAATCCAACACACACCTGGAAAATTCAGCAGAAGGGAGCAGGCTGAATTACAGTTATGTTGTCGTTTCTCCACAATGAATCCAAAAAGTTCATGAGAGAGTAATGAAGTATTCATGAGGATGGAGTGGATGGATGGATGGATGGCAAACAAGCTGGGAAACTGGCTCGGTGCCTGCAGAGCACAAACCGATATGGCCTCATATATATGTGTTGTGTTTGTGCCAGCTGGCAAGTCTACCCCTCTCTCTCTCTTGACTGAAGGTGTGGGAGGTTGTTGGACACAATGCGAGCAGCGATTGTTGCCGATGTTGCCAAGAATCTGTCAACTCAGGTGTGATGAGAACTTTTCTTTTTGTTTTTTCTAAAGAAACTCGTTGGCTCGGGGGTTTTTCTTCCTGCAACGAGACTCTACCCTCCATTGTCCCGCTCGTAGGAGGCAGAGGAAAAAAAACGACCGAGGCTTGAGGTGAAAATGGCGCGATGCTCTCAAGGCTGGAAACAAAGTTGATCAGATAAGATTGTCAGCCCACCTCCGCTCCACGTCTTTGCCCCCAAGGTTAGGTCGAGGAGGCAGGACTACAAACAGGTGGCGTCCAGAGCCATGTCAGAAACATGTGGTTGACCTCCCGCAGACTTGTGTTTGTGTCCATTTTCTTCTGTTTGGGCCTTTACCAAAGATTTAATCAAGTAAAAGTTGTTCCCACAGATCATTTGTTGACGATGCAGTTATAAATATCTAATATTCTAAAGTGAAGTATTCAAATTTGTTTGGTCCAAAAGCTCGTGTTTTTCACTCTGATGATGTGATACTAAAAGCTCAGTTTTGAGGTTAGTGTGGTAAAAAGGCCACGGGGGGAGAAAAAGACGTGTCTCCCCAGCTCAGAAATCTGAATAATAAACCCAACACACTATTATGATAACATTTTATTTTGAAGTATTCACCGGGCTTTTATGCGCTCACCTCTTTTGCCCTAAAACCATTAAAACCAATCATTAGTGTGACTGCTGAGTCTGAGCCTGCTGCTTTGTCTAGAAGCTGTTATTTGTTTTTGTGTGTGTGTGTGTGTGTGTGTGTGTGTGTGTGTGTGGCTGTTGTTCGCTGAGGTGGAGCTTGGCGTTTATAATAAGAATCGTGTGGTGTGTGTTTTGAATATTGAATGTATAATGTCATTTTTTGTAATATAACAGGAGGCGGAGTCTTATGTCTGTGTGTGTGTGTGTGTGTTGTTGTGTGTGTGTGGTGTGTGTGTGTGTGTGTGCGATGCAAATGATGTGGTCCCAGCTGTTTCCTATAGGCCAGAGGGCAAAGTGAGGCAGCACAGTCCTCACTACGAGTCTGTTGTTGTGTGTGTGTGTGTGTGTGGTAGGGGTCAAGCCCACGGTCATGAACGTCTATGTCATGTGTGTGAGTGTGTGTGTGTGTGTGTGTGTGTGTGTGTTAGCAGACTGAAGTGTCTATTGTCTAGATCGGTCTCGCCGTCAGGACCAGACCAGCTGACCGGTGACGTCTCAGCTCGGCTCCTCACGTATGAAAGTGTCAGTAAATAAAACATATGAACTTTATAACACGTTACGTCAACTCCTGCTACTCATACTGTGTTTATGACACATTATATGTAGCTGTAAACACAAAACAAAGACTATTCTGTCTGTCTGTAATTATAAACTCTCCTATATTTTTAATGTCGTCGTTCGTGAACGGCCTCCACTGACAGAGTTGACAAATACATTAATAAGTGCTTATAAATACATTATAGTGTGTTATAAGTGTTTATCTATTATTATATTGAGTTTTTATATTAAGTTTGAAAGTTAGCGTTAGGCTCGTTTTGTTTTTTCTCTCTAACGTATAAGAAACGTTCTTAATCCGAGTGTGTTTGTATATCTGTGATTTGTTGAGTCATTTTTATTGTTATTATTTTGTGTTAAATGCAGAAAGAAAAGCTGATTTTATTCTTTGAACTAAGCTCATCAAACAGGACGCTATCGGAGCGTGAACTTGTTCCACAACCGCCTTCAATCAGCCAATCAGCTCTCAGCCTGTCAGGCGTTGCGTAATGATTTTGAATCATTAAAGACCTGATACATCTAAAATCTATAAAAACAAGCTGAACTAATCAATACACTCACAGTTTAAAACGTGCTGAGTCATGTTGTGGTAACGAGATGATCAGCTCTACCTTCATGAAAATGAGACACACACACACTTTTAAAACGAGCCTGCTCTTTCACCCCCTCCCCCCCACGCTGCCTTCTCATGACCTGACCCCTGATCTTTGCCCTCTAGATACCCAGACTGCCTCACTCCACCTCCACCCTCCATCCCTGCAGATGCTGAGCAACTTTGGTTTCACATGCAAAAAGAATCATTTGCATACACACACACACACACATTTGAATATTTGAATATTTCTAATGGTAATTATACGCTAAACAAATGTGTGTCACGTAGGTCTGTCACAGCGTCTCTTCGTCTGTTTCTGCAGCGCACACAAACAGTTTAGAGATGAACTGCTTCAGTATCATTTGGATCAAGCTACAAAATACTTTTTCTCTCCACGTCACAGACTTTTGTGCCCAGGAAAGATTAAATAACTCAACATAAAGAGACAAACTCAGGATTTAATCTTCTCCAGGTTATAGACTGATGACTGAGAGCGACGTGTAAGATGTTAAAGACGTGGCTGCATCTAATTCATCTTTTCTTAATTTATTAATTTAATGTCAGAGATTAAGTGAGGACACATTTGAAGTCTTAAAAGCCAACAACGCCGTCTGCACCACAAGTTCACATTCTGCAGTCTGATCAAATCAAACATAACTTATTTCCACTTTTATATAGTTTTCTATTTGCACTTTGCACAGGTTTAATTTAAATTCTGATTTGAATGTTTGTTGACTGTGTCATGCTGCTCCCGGATGTCTGTCTGTCTGATTTACTTGCATGAGAAAAAGTTTGTAACGTTTGATCTTTTATCTATTATCAACTAAATGATTAATCAGCGACTTGTCTCATCTCTAATTAACATACACGACAAACACGGCAGAGCTTATTCCAGTTCAAACCAACTTAAAGACTTACAGAGCAGATAAGACTAAGACTAATTAACAAAAGCCAAAAGACACTTTTAATTTCTTCCCTTGCACGTAATCAGATGTTAATGTGAACACTCAGAAACTTCTCAGACGACGATCCTCCCGGCACAGACTAATTAATGGAAGACGAGACGTGGTTGTTTTGAGCTACTTAAACAGACAACAAAAGTGTTTAGAGGAGCAGACAGACTCTCCTTCAGACTAATTAATGAAAAAACAAGAGACGATCTTTACCCACAACGTGGCATGTCTGCGCATACATCAGGCAGACAGTCACCGGCTGTATTTATAGCGCTCTGTCCTCAGACGTCTCTGTATGGATTTATTCACACTGTGAGACAGACACAGGGCCGGCTCTGACTTCAGACTAATTATTTGAACAATATGGGTTCAGCTCAAACACCGGTTCATATGCAGATTATATGCACACACACACACACACACACACACAACCCCCAAAGTGACAATGACCTTGACCCCTTAGACGCACACACTGCATGCACACATCTACATATATGCATGATGAGAGCGTTATTGACTTCTTCTGGTTTGTGTGTGTGTGTGTGTGTGTGTGTGTGTGTGTTATTGGTGTCTAGACCAAGAAACAATGAACGGCTGAGAGGATGAATGAATGAAAGAAAGGCATGTAGGGAGCACGGGAGGAATTAAGGAAGCAAGGAAAGAGGAAGGAGCTTAATGGTGGGAGAAAGAAAAAGTTTAAAAAGTTTAATTAACGACGTTTCTTTGAGTGTTTTATGTCGGATCATCCTGCGGGTTTATGTTTTATTTATTTCATCTTTATTACTGAGAAATCTGTCGTCAGATCAGTTCACTACAATACCCATGAGCCTCTGCTGCCAAGGAGAAGGAAATCCAGGCGTGAACCGAAAATCAGCAAAACAAGCCCACCTGTCTGTCAAAGCGTCCACGCTCTTAATCCTGCATAACTTTAAGCCTTAATATAATGTGAACAGGTGAGTTGTATATAAATTCACCCTCAGTACAGTTGTCATGAACGGGGAAATTAGCTACAGAGACCAAAACTGTTTTTTGTACCAGGCTGTAAACATGTTTATTTCTGCTGTGAAGTTGGACATTTGGACATGGGGACTTATGGAGACTGACTCACTTCTGGAGCCAGCCTCAAGTGGACGTTAGAGGAACTGCAGCCACCAGGTTACTGCTTGGTAAAAACAGAACTCAGCGCCATAGTTGCAGAATTCATCCCGGACATCGTCTGTTCAGCTTCGTCACACTGTAATCTTTAATTTCTGCCTCTGTGATTGGATGTTTATTGCCGAAATGCACCTTGGGAGTCAAAGTTAACTCATTGCCTTTGACTTTTTTAAAATTAATAAACAGTTGAACAGGGATGAATTCATGCCCATCTGTAGAGATGAGTGGAGTAGCGTTGACTTAGCGGCACTTTTATTTCTGGGACCAGATCGTAAAGGAATGAAAACGTCCACAGAAGGTCGTCAACATGACTCAGACCACTAGACGGTAACAGTCAGCGCCTGCTGACTGCAGCTGGACTGGGCAGCTCCCAGTATCGTACCGTTACACGAAACTGGCAAACAAAGAGGATGCAGCTGAGTCAACCCCCCGGCTCCAGATAAATCATTTCTTTCCGAGACAAATTACTGTCTATTTATCGTACACGAGGATTAGAGCGTCTCTGGTTCTGGGACGCTGCCAGCTGTCAGTCAAAGACGAGAAAACACAAAAGGCAGAGTTTGATCCACGCGGGCTTCTGTAAACACAAACCTCTTCTTCTATCCGCTGCAAACGCAGAAAGAAAACACTGTACAACAACAACACACGGTCGCACGGACGGGAAATTAATAGACAAACGTGTGTGCACACACACACACACACACACACACACCACTGAGACAGCCAGACAGAGAGGTTTACATAATAAGTCTAGGAGGCCAGCCAGACTCAGACTCAATCATTTAATTTCCATGATTCACTGAGTGAGAGAAAAGAGAGCCAGACAGAAAGAAAGAAAGAAAGAAAGAAAGAAAGAAGCCGTCAATGAAAAACAGTTGGTCATGTTAGATAAATATGACAAAATATGACAGGATTTCTTTGGAGAGCTCGAGCTGTCTCTGGGATTTGTTGAAACACGTCTGCCTCGGGCTGCCGTCACAGCTCGTATCTGTTGTGGATCTTCTTCTTCTTCCTCTTACAAACTTGACACCGCTGTCGAAAAGAACAACTTCTGTCTGACACCGATCGGCTCTCTGTCCGTCCGTCCGTCCGTCTGTCAGGAGGTTGCAGTTACGGCGGTTGCACCACGAGTGCGCTGTCAGAAGTTACTTCATCTTCTGATTAGTACACGTCGCCTGTATCGCGCGGCAACTGTCGCTCAGACAGGATGTGGAGATGTGACACATGACTGTGACAGGATGACACATGACGGATTTCAGAGAGTTTGTCAAACTGAAAATATAGTAAATATCATCAACCGCTGAAGTTTGACATATTTAAAAGTGTCAGATTTAGCAGAATATGGCAGAAATGGAATATAATATGTATTCATTCATGCTTAATCACCGGAAAATAATAATTATTATATACTTGGAATCACTGGATTCAGTTTACGGACACAACACTCAGCAGACTGAGCGTTTGGTAAAAGAAACGGCCACTACACAGCGAGACGCGACACGTTCTGGCAGCACCGTGGCCGGTCGGGGCTGATCGTGGCCGGTCGGGGCTGATCGTGGCCTTTCTAGGCAACGTTTGTGACTCCACCTGAAGCGCCGCAGCACGTTTCAGAAGAGCTTCTCCCGGGGCGGTCTGTAGCGTAGTGGGTTAAGCGGCCGCCCCGTGTGTGGAGGCTATAGTCCCGGTTCCAATCCTGCATCCGACGGCCATTTACTGCGTGTCACTCCCCCTCTCTCTGCTTCCTGTCTATCTTCAGCTGTACTATCATTAAAGGCATAAAAGCCCAAAAAAATAATCTTGGAAAAAAAAGAAGAGCTTCTTCCCTCCTCTATATTAGATGGACGCCGCAAACAGGATCGAGTATCTGTCAGTTTTTAAAATAAAACACCCTGTGTAGACTTCCTATCGTAGAAGAAAAGGGAAACTATTTAATAATGATAAACCAGGGTAAAATGACCATGTCTGAGCAAGGTAACAAAGTTTGGCTTCTGAAATGCGCCCGGTGGGAGAACGGACCCAGCGGCGTCACAGAGCTGTGCCCGGTGGTAACCATGGAGAAACAGTAGCTGGTAAATATGTTCAGCTCTCGTGCTCGCAGGACACAGACGGGGATCGAACCAATGATCACCTGACGAGCTGATGAGCTGCTCGACCTCCTGAGCCACAGACGTTCATGTCAGTCACTCACATTTACAGTTTGGATGTTTCCACTGAGCTCACTTCTTTTATGAACAACGTGCAGAACCTTCAGGTAGGCAGGCCGACTTTCCCCAGTGTTACATGAGCTGTGATTAATTAACATTAATGCCCCGTGTCAGCTGCCAATAGGGCCACGGTAAACTTGGCCGCGGCCCGGTCAAAGCGCTCTCTCAGGCCGGGGACTGTTTGCGAGCAGCACTGCTCGAGAGCGCGTCCGATATATATTAAATCAACATTTAATATCTCCTGCCGCTCATCTCGTTTTCAGGTTGTGTGCTGTTAATTGTGTTTCTGCTCACTCGGCTGACAAAAATAAAAAATGATAAATTGAATATTGAAGCTGTTTTTATCTTAAGTTACAAACACAAATGGATTCGATTAGGGATGTAAGAGGTGTCGGGATTCAGAGCTGATGAAACCTCACACAGGGATGTGGTGTAGAGGTTCAGCGTCTTACTCATGAGCGCACGGAGATCAAACCTGTGACTAAACGGTCAGGAATGTGTCACACTGTGTCCTTCCTGCAGCTCGTCACCTCCCGTCCACGCAGGAACAACTCTGACTCGTTTTTCCTCGAATTCAATAACCAAACTAAATACCGCTACCCTCCGGCTGAACTCTCTCACACACACACACACACACACACACACACACAGCTAACATTTATGTTGGCCACAGAGGCAGACGTTAGAGGTGTCGGTGTTACGAAGGCCAGACATGTAGTAACAAATGTACAGGGAAACCAAGCTGCTGGTAGGAAATGATTCTTACAAGCCGATACCAGCAATGACTTCACCACACACACACACACACACACACACACACACACACACACACAGCTAGTCTGTGAGTAATGCTGATGTCATGTGCTTTGACTAGCAATGTCTGCCGCTCAGAACAGATGTGTATTTGCATATTACAGAGAGTGTGTGTGTGCTCTTGTATGTCAGCGGGTGTAACAGGTATAAGGAACCCTACAATTACAACTTCACAGATCCAGATGAGGAGCGACGTGTGCGGCGGGAGAGACAGACAAGTCAGACAGTCAGACAGACAGACAGATGGATGGTGGTCTGAAGTGAGTCAGGGTCTCTGTAGCTCCTTTACAAGTCTGCGTGGGTTAAATGCAGCTGTTCCAGGACTGCAGGTTCATCTGAGCTGCTCGTTCACACTCATGTTAGTATGTAACGCCGGGTTTTAGCTTGGTAGTGGTTGAATTCTGAACAGATAAAATGATACAGCTAGAGGTAATAATACGACAAAATCTGGATTTTTTTTTATTTGGTTGAGCTTTTAAAATGAGCGCCACGGTGCCGCGAACACTTCTCTATGTTTTTAGTACTTTTTCCGACACCAGTCTCCATCTGATTGTGCGCAAACATGGACAAAACATCTTCTGTCTGTTAGACGGACTACTCCGTGATACATCAGGTGTCCCATTCAAAAGGCAGCGCTAGCGTACGGTCTAACGGCACTACCCAGGCTTCAGACGGAGCATGGAGAGCGTAGCATCACTAACGTGGCTGAATGCGGCTTTCAAATCGATGAGGTTGAAACCGGGTCGCTGCCGGAAGGACTCAAGTCGAGACACAAACGTTAATCTTTCTATACCATGAGCCACTTTAACAAGTGAATTTCCTCGATTCTGGGATCAATAAAGTCGATCTTCTTTTATCTTTATCGATGTATTCCTAAGATCTCGTGAACCCCTGCTGTGTCTACGTCTTTCCTTTGATGGCCACATCTCGAGTGTAAAACGTGGATTATCCTCCGTTAGACTTTCATCTTTCCTGCCACGCTCGGCTGCGAAATGTCCAGTAAAGCTGAAAACACCTTAAACATAATCTTTGTTGGTTTTTTTTGTTAAAATAAAAGGTCACGCATCATGAGACTTTCTATCAACGCCCACACTGTTTTCATTTCAGCAGAATGTTTCTCCCTCCTGACACCTTGTTCCTTTTTCTTCTTCTTTCTAAAGTTTCGACATCTTCTTCTTACTCGGTGCTGTCTCCTCCTTTGACTTATCTGATTCCCCCCGTTTGTCTTCTAGACTAAACATCATGTCTGTTCTCAGACAGGAGGAATTGTGCGTGCGCTCTTATCTTGTCTTTTTGTTACAAGCTCGCGTTTTTCTGCTAAAAATACAAACCCTCGTGAAAAACACTGTCATAAAAACCTGTAACCCCTTCCGTGTGTCGCTCCTTCTTGTACGAGAATAATAAATTCAACTTAAACCTTGATACTTTGAATCCAATCCTCTTTATTGAAGGGTCACACTTCTAACTCACTCATCCAGCTGCTCAGACGTGAGCTGAACATCACGTATAATTGCATTTCCTGGTGTTTAAACTGGTCGGACACGTCTCAATAATCACTGCTGCAGGCATGTGGCGGCGACACCAGCGTGAACCCTTCCTACACATGATTATGTGAACGCATTACTCACCGGGCTCTCGATAATCTTCCAAATTTAAATCTGGAAAGTCATAATAAACCTGTCAAAACATCTCCTCAACCATCCAAGAAAATGAATAAATGTGAGGTGGACGGGGGCCACGCAGCACTGAATCATGCTGCTTTTTTTAAAAAAGGCTGTAACAAATCGTTTTGGGTTTTTAAAGGCAGCATTAAATCTCGCTGCATGTTTTCCACTCCTGAATCATGTTCTGAGAACTGAACTCACAGAATGTAGTCTGAGTATTTAAAAATGATATTAATAATGTGTTTATTATTTAGTGGATTCATCCAGATATGAGCTGCGACGACGACGACTGAGAAGCTGGAAATGTTTCTGCAGACTGAAACTATAACTTTCATTTGAGGAACATATTGTGCGTATATTTATGTAATCTAGTATTTGATTTTTGTCCTTTTCTTCCTTTCTTTGAGAAGAGTTCAATCTGGGGCAGCTGGATTCTCCACCAAGAGGCTTCTTCCTACAATCTACTCTGCAATAAACCTGTTTCTGATTAGTCAATCTGGGGATAACTGAACTCTAATAACCAATAAATCATCTTTAGTCAGTCTCTCTATGGTTTCAGCTTCTCCAATGCTACTTTTCTTACTCTTTTCTGGGTGCTCTGGGCCTGTTGTTCTGACAAACAGACATTTTGAAGACAATATCTTGGAATGTGTTGTACATATTTATGTCGTCTAGAACTTTTGATTTTTGTCCTTCCAGTCTTTGAGAAGGGTTAAATCTGGCCTTCTTCCTCATATTTTTCACTTAATGTTTGTTTTGCACCAAAAACACTAAGACAAATTCCTTGAACCTCTGATTCTCTACATGTTTATGTCGTCTAGCACTTGATTTTTGTGTTGAGAAAGGTTAAATCTGGGGCTGTAGATGCATAGAGACGTTTCACTTCTCAACCCAAAGGCTTCTTCCTCAAATCTACTCTGCAATAAACCTTTCTGTTTCTGATTGGTCAATCTGTAGGAAATTCATCTCTAATACCAATGAAACATTATTAGTCAGTCTCTTTCTGGTTTCAGCTTCTCCAATGTGAATATTTGCTACTTTTCTTACTCTTTCATGATCATAAACTGAATTTTCTGGGTGCTCTGGGCTTTTGAAGACAATATCTTGGACTCTTGGAAATGTGTTGTACATATTTATGTCGTCTAGAACTTTTGATTTTTGTCCTTCCAGTCTTTGAGAAGGGTTAAATCTGGCCTTCTTCCTCATGTTTTTCACTTAATGTTTGTTTTGCACCAAAAACACTCTGATTCTCTACAGGTTTATGTCGTCTAGAACTTGATATTTGTGTTGAGAAAGGTTAAATCTGCGGCCGCTGGCTGTAGATGCATAGAGACATTTCACTTCTCAACCGAAAGGCTTCTTCCTCATATTTTTTTTGGCTGAAAACTGAACTCTGCAATAAAGCTGTTTCTGATTGGTCAATCTGCAGGAAATTAATCTCTAATAACCAATGAATCATCTTTAGTCAGTCTCTCTCTCTGGTTACAGCTTCTCCAATGTAAATATTTGCTACTTTTCTTACTCTTGGGGATGTTTTGAGCTGTTGTTTTGACTCTGGGAAACATGTTGTGTGTTTTTATATCGACTAGAACTTGACTTTTGTCTTCCTTGTTTTTCATTTCCTTTCTTGACTTCGCGAAAGGTTAAATCCGGGGCAGCAGGCTGTAGATCCGGTAAGACGTTTCACTTCCCATCCAACAGACTTCTTCCTCATATCTTTCACTGCAGATAAATCACTTTTCTCTCTCTGTTGATTACAGCTTCTGAATTTTTTGGGGAGTTTTTGAGCTGTTGTTTTGACATTTTAAAAAGACGACGTCCTGGAAGCTGTGACAGCCGCTCGTTGACCATTTTTTATAATCTTGTCCAAACAGACACACACTAATACACACTAATACACACACACACACACACATCTTTCATCTAAATGACCTCTCTGTATTATGACTGTATGCATTACCAGACCAGGGTTGGAGTCAATGCTTCAAAGATACACACATAAAAGCACACTCATATATATATAAACACACACACACACATACAAACACAGGGATTTCCCGGATACGACCACACACACACACACACACACACACACATATATAAATCGAGAGCGCGCACACATCCACGCGCGCGTGCACGCAGGCAGACGGCGGGCGGCCAGACAGACGTCTGGCTGCTCGAATGACGAAGCGGCGACAAAAACTTCCCCCAACTCTTCCCCCTCCACCTTTTTTCTCCGCTTTTCACCGAGCAAACCGACAATAATAAACCTCCACGGTAACTTCCAGACACTTTAAAGCCACTTTAAGTCGTTATTTTCGTACAAATAAGTCGTATAAACCCCCCCTACACCCTCCTGCGCGGGTTCAGACACAACGCCACAAACGGCTCCGTGGAACCCCCCCTCAACCGTCACGGACCAACTGTCAAAGTTAGCGTTTTTCAACCAAAAAAAGACACATTTTTAAATCAAAACCGGAGGTTTTATTCCGGTGAAGAGACGTGAGGCTTCGGTTCAAGTTCAAAATCAACCGTTTAAAGCTTCAGAGGAGACCTAACGTCTTTTTTTTTTAAATAACGCCAGCGATTAAACTAACTAACTAGCTCGCTTGCTGTAGCGGTACACAGGCGGTAACGTCTTTTTTAGGTTGTAACGTTAAAAACACGAGTGAAGCCAGTTTCTCTACCTCCGAGGATGCCTCGCTTTTGCTCATCAAGTTCAAACAAACATCCACAGCCACATTTTAAAAAGTCGTTTACAGTTATATAAACTATATATATATATAAAAATAGGTGTGTACTCACTGATTTCCATGCTCTGGAGCGAGGTGTAGCGCTTGCAGTTACAAGTACAGGAGACATTGCGCCGGTGTGTTTAAAACACATCAAGTTCAACATTTAAAGGCTCCTTGAAAAAGCAGGCATGAATGCTCCCGAGGAGAGGAGAGGAAAGAGGAGAGGAGAGCACACTAAATATATAAATATCTATATATATATAAAAAAAACTCCCCCTTTAAAAAAAGAAATCCTCCCTTTTTCTCTCCAGCCTCCTCTCCTTCCCCTCCGGTCCGGTCCGTCCTCCTCCTCTTGCCGCGGCTGCTGCTGCTGTCTCGGCTCTCTCCTCCTCTTCTGCTCGGTTTCTCCTCCTCTTCCTCCCGAAATCTATCTATCTATCTATCTATCTATCTATCTATCTATCTATCTATCTATCTATCTATCTATCTATCTATCTGCGTACCGTACAAGTGTCGGTACAGTAGTTTGAACTAGTTTAAATGTCCGGTTCCGTTCGGGTTTAGTGTGTTCCGTGTTTTCAGCCGAGTGACCGGCGACTAAACTGCTAACGGACGGTCTGTCTGGTCCTGTCTGTTCCTCTCTCTCTCTCTCTCTCTCTCTCTCTCTCTCTCTCTCTTTCTGTCTCCAGGGATTTCTCAGTGACTCCCTCCCTCCCTCTCTCCCTCTCTCGGTGACACTGTCTCTGTCTCTCATTTCCAATTTCCACTTGCTTTTTTGGCAGCATCACAGCTCAGACAGACAGACAGACAGACAGACAGGAGATACAGAGCAGATAAAAAACAAAAAAAAGGCTGAAGACAAAGCCACCAAAAAAAAAACCAAAATAAAAATCACAAATTCACCCCAGTGGAAGGAAATGTACTAACACTAGGATGACATTTAAACTATTTAAATACATATAATAATACATTTTATTTCATAGCCGCCTTTTCTGTCACCTTACAATAAATGACAGTAGACAGCAAATGACAGAAACAAACTTGCACAATGCAGTTGACACTTGCACAATGTCACTACCTCAACATGGTGTTATACTGTTGTTCTTCTTCTATTTTATTGTATATACTTGTTTTTATTTCTTATCTTTGTTTTATATTTTATATCGGGCTGCTCCGGGACCAGAGGAAACCAATTTCGTTTCATCCCATGTTTTACATGTGCTGCAATGACAATAAAACTCCTTGAATCCTTGAATCCTTGAAACAAAAAGAACCATAAAGTATATGAAATTACAAGAATACAACATTAGAATTAAAATAGGACGATGCAATTGAATCATATGGAAAAGGATCTGATTTTAAACAGGTGGGTTTTAAGTGCAGACTTGAATTGTGAGAGTGAGTTGATGTTCCTTATGACGGGGCGGGTAAAGAGGTCCAGAGCTGAGGAGCAGAGCGGCTGAAAGATCTGCTCTTCATGGTGGTGAAGCCACGAAAGACAATAAAAGTTCTTCGTTATGGAGCTAAACAGGTGTCAGGGAGTGAAATCAATTAGTTCATCCTCCTAACTTAAGAAAAGGTGCATACAAATGACTCATTTGCACTCGTGGGCTCAGTAATTATTGTAACAAAATGACATAGTATATAACAATAAACAGAGACAGGCCTGGCCAACACACTGTTTCCAGTTTTTCTTAAATGCATCAAAATTTCACCCCCCTCACATCACCTTCTCTTGAAGATGTATGTAGATATAGAGCAGATAAAAAAGGCTGAAGACAATGACAAAAAAAAAAAAATCACAAATTTGCCACAGAATGAAAGAAAGATCTTTAACAAGGAAATTTACAAACGGCAAGATGACATATAAACTATTTAGCAATAAAATACAATAAAAGTGCTTTGTAATGGAGCTAAGCAGGCGTCATGGAGTGAAAATTAGGCCCAGGAATTGCTAATTCATGCTCCTAATTTTAAAAAAATGGTGCATACAAATGACTCATTTGTGCTTGTGGGCTCACCAATTATTGTAAGAAATGCTCACGTTCCGTAATTCTCGCCTTCGAATTAATAGATTGCGCACACAAATACCTACTTACCATGATCACATGACTCCTGGGACTTCATTTGTGTATGCCGACTATTTCAGTCGTGCTTACAGGACCTGTGCGTAGGATTTAGTGGCATCTAACGATGTAGTTGCAACCAGAAGTCAATTTAACATAGTGGCCAAACCGTGTCATGACAGCAATGGTGCATATAGGCACTGCAACTAGGAAGCATATGTGGAAGATCTGTGTGATTTTACGCCCGGAAATCAAACCTTTGTTTGGCTTCATGAGCCACTGAGCAGTTTCCATAACAGTGAACGGAGCCCCAACCTGCGGTGTATGTAGATATGGAGCAGAAGACAAATTTGCCACAGAATGCAACATACCCGATGTTTAACAAGGAAATTAACAAATGGCAAGATGACATATAAACTATTCAGCCATGAAAGACAATAAAAGTGCTTTGTTATGGAGCTAAGCAGGTGTCATGGACTGAAATTAGGCCCAGGAATTGCTAATTTATTCTCCAGAATTAAGAAAAGCTGCACACAAATGACTCATTTGCACTCGTGGGCTCAGTAATTATTGAAAAAAATGACAAAAATTCCTAAATTGCGCACACAAATACCTACTAAATGTACTCAAATGACTCCTAGTACTTAATTTGTGTATGCTATTATTATTTTAGTTGTGCTTAAAGGACCAGCGTGTAACATTTAGGGGGCTCAGAATATATAACTCATAACTATGTTTTCATTAGTGTATAATCACCTGAAGTGGCAGCCAGATCTGCATATTCTGAGCTTCAAAACAGCTCTTGAAACCTATGGGACGTCACGCATGTGGCTGCACATCAAGTATTTTCACTTCAGGTCCACTCTGGATGTCTCAGCCACATCTCAGCCAAACACCAACCTCTACTGTCAGCTAATATTACTCCAAAGACTTAACATTCATTTGCATTACGTGTACACGAGTTTTTAATTAGAGTGCACAAACAGTGCAGCTTGTTTGGAAACAGACAAGTTTCTCCCGCCCTAGCAGTTTTATTGTTTGCGCTGCCATCAGAGTCTAGCACCATGAAGAAATGGTCAACACAACTCTGGAAATAAGAGAGAAGAAAGAAGCATGTTCGCTGAGGAGGTAAATTGAAATTGGGAGCAGACAAAAGATACTGAAATGAAAAAAACACATTTTGAGTAACGTTGAGGTGGAGGGAGGAGGAACATTAACGTTTGTATATTCGTTTGAGTGGAGGAAGTCTTTGGTAAAGGTGAGCCGGATACAACTTCACGTCACCCTGCGGCCGCCAATCAGACGTCCAGATCGGACACCTGAATTTTTTCTGAGACTAAGTGTCTGACTTACAATTCACGCTACAAAATAGTGACAGGAAGAAGTTTAATTTGCTTTATGTCTGATGGTTTGAGAGAGTTCGCATCAGTCGAGTGACTTAGACAGTGAATGAGAGTGAGCGAGCGCCGGCCTTGAGTAAGCCGGTTAAATCGGCGAAATAAAAAGTTATTTCCTGATTGTTTCACTGCGATTTACATTCACTCTGTTTTGATTTGCCACAGCGCCTGACCCCGTCTGAATGTGACCAAAGTCAGCGACTCAGAAAAGGGGAGTAACAATTAACAACAATTAACCGATTAGTCAGTTGACAAGAAATGAGCTGGCTGTTCTGTTTTTCTGCATCTGACACAGTAACTCGAGTGTTTCTGTTGACCAGACATGACTGAACACATTAAACAATAAAGAAAACCCAGCTGGATTCACGGACTATCCTGCGACTATCGTGCCCGGTGTCAATAATCAACATTTACTTCATAGTGATAAGTAAAATAAAAGTTATATATAGTTATATATATCCAATTTTCTTGTGTTATGATGGTCGAAAGTGGCCAAAGTCGTCTGAAACAACGAGTTAGCCTTCAGTGGCTAACTCCTGTGGCTCAAATTCAACATTCCTGGCAGCAGCTTCACAATGAAAGTCTTCCTTCCACCCGGTGTCTTGTTGCTGAATTCACCCTTATTTTGTGTGCTTCGCTAATGAAACCGGCCCGAATACGGGTGCGGTGAACTCAAGCCACAAACATGAAGACACAGCATATTATATCGTTACTCAAAACATGTTGCCAAAACATATACCCCCATTTTTATTGATGTTAAACATGCAGGCAAAAAAAACTCATTAAGAACTCATGGACGCGTGTATCCAGATATCCATGTGACTTTTAAAATATTTATTAACCCCAATGTGCTGTAAAAGCTGACTCAAATAGTTGAGTATTATATGAGTGTGTGTGTGTGTGTGTGCAGTGGATCGACACAGCCAGACAGCATTACGTCACCTCCATGATTGACAGACCCCGGGGACCAATGGGGCGAGACGGTAACAGCATGTCTCATCTGAGTCAACTTTCAATTTAGGTTTGCTCGAGTTTATAGCTGCATGTTAAAGTGTTTTATTGCCCATCTGGACTCACCAAACCTCTAATCTTGTAGACAGAAAAAAATATACTTCCCACATTTATTGCTCAGTGTGTACAGAAAATAAAACAAACTTTTGCAAAAGAAGATGTGACGCAAAGAAACAGAACGACTGATCGGGAGGTGGTTCAGGGTGGGATGAAACCTGCGAGCTTTGAGACACTAAACATGTTTTCTAACTCATTCCAGCAGTTTTAAACCGAAAGTTTTGTTGGTAAATGTGATTATAATGAATTTAAAGCATCAATTCAACCAAAGTTTTTCAGTTTTCTGTATTTTGCACCTAAAGAACAAAAATCCTGCAGTTTGTAATGACAGCATATCAACAGAAATGACCCATAACCCTTCTTTATTCAGCATAAACTCAGATTAAATTGAATAATTTAAACACAATGATCCTTTCAGTCAAACTTAAATAAGATTATAAAGTCAAATTAGCCTGAATCCTATTACATTTGTTTTAATAGCAGCCCATTCACCCCTTAAATAAGACACGCAAGTGTACAACAGTGTGTAGGGCCTCTGCTGCCTCCTGCTGGGCTCCAGCAGCACCGACACAAGTGGTAGCACCAGTGGACAGTGTGCAGAGGCTGGACAAAATAATGGTAACAACCCCCCCCCCCCTGTTCTGCTGTCATCAAATTCTGAACCGTCTGCAGCGAGATACTGGGTCATTGTTCAAGAGATTAAGGTTCAAGTTAAGGCACTTGTATGAGCTCTGGAGATAAAGCTCTTGTGATTGCAGAGAGCTTAAGGCTTCAATCTGATTCCGACATATACACGCTCAATGTTTACCGTGTTAGTATGCTGACATTCGCTAATTAGTACAAAACGTGAACGTACAAAACTTTGTGCCAGTTCCTGCACTTCAGGAGAAATCATTAAAAGTAGGCCTGTGGGGCACCATGGATAGCTGGACATCATCCAATGACATAATACCATCAATTAGTTGTGACGAATCTCACTAAAAAACAAGAATGTTAAATTCATTGTAGCACTAAAAATCTGCAAGTCAGTAGGTTTCAACCTCTGGGGAACGTGATCGGTTCATGAAGGTTCATGGCAATCCATCCAGTAGATGGTTCTTCAGAAACCTGTAGCTGACTTCACAGATCCATGTTTTATACCGTCGATGATCTGGACCCAAGGAGCAGAGAGACCAAGTGTAAACCTACCGCGATGTACTAAAAAGTCTGGTAGGCTAACAAACATTAACACATTTAAAAGTGGGGTATAAACCCAAGAGCAAATACCACAAGGGCGAACGAAGACGCAGCAAGTAACATAACTAATTTAAGCAGGTTTCAGTGAGGATGACGTGGTTTCCTGCAGCTCTATGGGGAAGAAAGACTGGATTAGTATCACGTACCCCACCGTTAAAATAACGCATACAAACATGTGGAAAGGGTCCACGTTTCTAGAAGGTGGAGCATCAATTGTCTTGTGCACTTTTGTTCGTTCTCTGAACAGCGATGTAAAGTGAGCTCGCTCTAGGTGTTCATCTGGCACTGGTTGTTTACTGAAAATCTCCTCATACATAATTTTGAATGTAGTAAAAAGTCAACCAGACAGTGCTCCTCCTTATGTGTCTGAGTTATCTGTACAAGGCCTTGGCAGTGCCAGCAGGCTGAGACAATGATAGTCGAGCTGGCAGTGAGTCAGTTTACCGTCTAAAGGGGCTGAGTCACCAACGCGGACACCCAGGTGCGGTCATTCTTTGTCTGCCTTTCCCTCTTTATTGCACCCTGTCTTTGAAGACTGAATCGGGTGAATCATTGGGTTGAGGACTTGCTCTTACTCTTGCTCGTCTGACTCTCTTTGAGAGTGAGTGTCTCTATTTATCATTGTCTTTGTGGTGTTTAGACTGAAAATAAAGAAGAAGAAGGGGCTTTGCTGTATGAGTGTGTGTGTGTGTGCTGGGGGTGGTGTTGTTTCAGGAACTGATGAGAAGATGAAATACAATCCTGGCGCCCCAGTTTGATTAATAGATCCCTGAGTTTGGAGGCTTATCAGATGCCAAAACAATTCACAGGTCTTTATGACACAACCGGTCACATCTGTGGAAATTTATCAAGGTATCAAGCATCTTATCCTCCACTGTGATGATTGCGAGACAAGCCGCTCAACCGGTGCGTCGTGAGATGTGCTCATATTGCTGACTGGTTTTCCAAATATGTTTTGGAGGAAGTTGACTGGCAACTACTTGGAAGTCATAAGGAGTGGGTCAAGGTGTATGTAGGTGGATGTACAAAGCACAGGAGACTTCCACCAGAGACGACTGTTCCCAACTCTGACGTGAAAAGATCATGGGTTTGGTTAAAAAGTCACATAGTAAACGCAACCAGTATGTGTCAGTTTATATTAATCCAAACATTTCCCAAACTTTAACCAAATTTCTTAATATAATCATCACAATTGAGTAACCCGGACCATCCTGGCGTGCAATTGCAAAACTTTGTAGGGAAAATGAATGTTTTCCAGAAGGTTTTGCAACTCTTGACCAATTCCCCAAGTCCCACTGTGCCAAAACAGTGGTCTCATTCACCCTAACCCCAAACTTACACCACGCCTTGGTTCGTTGGTGACATCGCCTGATCTCTTGGACTTTTTTCATCTTTGCTACGTTACCATTAAGGCCAGTAAAGGCCTTTTTTTAATGCAGCCATTTTGACGTTTGACGAACTTTCAACACAATTCCAAACAGACTTAGTGAATTAATCATGTGACTTAAACGTCCATCAAAGCCTTCGCCGGCTGAAAAGATGAAACATAGAAGAAGATGATTCGTCATTTTGTTAGTTTGAAGTCTAAGTGGAGCTCTTTTGTTTTACGTCGTCTCATCACGTCCTCTTCTTCTGATGGCACTCGACTGGAGAATTTGAGTGTTTATCTGGATGTACTTAACAGGAGTGGATGGAGGTATGCGGTAATTTGCAGGTTTTTTGACGATGTTTTGAACATTAAATTTTGATGGAAGTCATTCATGCACAATACCAAGATCCTGAAAAGCAAGACAGCTAAATGAAATGCGCTCTCTGACATGTTGAAATGTGTCAGAGGCTGTTTTATCCGGAGTGTGTGTGTGGTCTGTCTCGTAGCGTCAAATAAACCAAACTGGAGGGAGTACGTAACATTCTCTTTGTTTCTTTCAGTCTTATTCATCTTTGTCATCTCATTTCTGTCCATGTGTTTGCACGCACGTGTGCACATCGACCTCTTCGTCTGTCTTTTATCTTTTTCAGCATCCAAATGGTTTCCTTCTGTATCCTTTCTGTTCCTGCATATCTTACTTTTTTTATTGGTCTCTCTTCATCTTTTCTTGTAATTCTTTTACTTTCCATGTCTCCATCCTCATCCAAATCCCTCACGCTGTAATTTTCTTTCCACTCATCCTCCTGCCCCTCTCCTTCTTTTTCAATTTAATTCAATTCGACATGCGTTATTAGTGAGCGAGACAAACGCAGAATTGCCAAAACAAATAATTTTTTTTTCTTTTACATCTCCCTTTCTCTCCGTGTCTATCTGTGTCTCTCGGCCCAGGTGTGTGGTAGTCTGTGTCTAATGCCTGTATTCGGGGTAATAGCCGTCAGAGTCTTAGGCGGTGGCCAATCCCGTTGCAGGTGGGATTAAACAGGGATTAGGCATGTTTCTCCGTGAAAGCAGACAGACAGACTAGCACTAATCTGACTTTAGCCCTGCACTGAAAAAACGGCTGGCTTGAGCAATCCCACTCTTCCGCGACTGCATTTTGTGTACAGTGCTTGTGTGTGTCCGTGGGTGTGCGTATGTATGCGTGCATTCTTGGTCTTTACGGGAACAAAATGTCCTTTGAAGTGCAAAAAGGTGAGGGACACAAAAACACAATCGTTACAAAGGTCTTGACATCTACAAGGGGTTAGTTTAGGATACAGGTTTAGGGTTAAGACTGCAGGTATGATCAGGGTTCAGGTAAGGGTAAGACCAAATAACTAGCTGACTTATTGTGATTGATTAAACATCCCAAACCCAAAAGTTTCAGCTCCCTTCGAGATGATTTCACAGCGCACTGAACTGAAACTACTCAGCACATTTACAGCTTCCTGACTGGTTTTGCTGCCCTGTTGCAAAAATGCTCTAAAGTGACACAACAGTGGCTCCCATTTGCAGTCTGTTGCACTTCAGACGATGAGAAGATTCTAAGAAGCCCATCTTTCATAACTGCTTATCCTTATCTGGGTTGCAGTGTTCTGGAGCCGGTCCCAGTTGCCAGTTCATCACCGGGCCAAAACATAGAGTCAAACCTGCATTCACACTCGCGTTCGAACCCATGGGCAATTTAGATTTAACCAATTAACCTGCATGACAGCAACAAATGTCTTTATAGTTCATCTCTCTGCGATAACTGTGTTGTGATAATAATGACTAGGCAGGAAGCGACACAAAGTTGATGTGCGACACCAAACCCAGCAGGTTGGGGGGATGTTTGGGCGTACGAAGTACGATCAGGTCTAGTGAGTAACCTTGTTGTGATTTGCATTGTGTTTCCTACCAACACTCGAAGTCTACATGGTGATTCAACATGGCGTTGGTCATGGAAGATGACCCGCAACATGAATCCTTTTTTTTTGTAACAAGAACTCTCTGACAAATCTGGAGTCAGATCAGATAATGCTCATATGGGTTGTTTCGGGACACAATGACAAACAGATACTTACTTAATGTTTAGTTTGTCAGACTTGTTACACCGTGTCCACACAGGAGGCATTTAAGACACATTTCAGTTGCACACTTCGATTCTCATATAACCCAGTGACTCAAAACTTCAACCCGAAAGACCCAAAAAGTCTATTTTTCTTAAGATTTTACTCTCTTAACTACAGGGTTACTATTCTGCGTAGACACTGTTGGAGTACTGAAGTTGAACCCTCGAGACAGACGTGGTACCATGGTAGCTCACACAGTTTTTAATAACGCAACCAAAGAAATGCATCAGTACACAATAGATCAGGTCTAAATGATGGTTTCCTAAAATGATCCATTACATCTTGAATGTAATCAATGACAGCACTGGTGAAACTTACACAAAAGCAATATCAAATGAGAGGGAGTGCCGTTACACTGAATATAAGCATGACTATGATTGGGTCATAGGCCTCATGTCTACAAGAACATATCTGGAAAGCAGCTGCTTTGTATTCTGTATGAAACCAGTGAAATAAGAGTCTGTTGACAGTCACTTTGGTGGTCAGGCTTCTTCTACTGTTACACAAACAACTGACGGTGAATTGGTGAAAACCAGCTCTTATTTTATTGAGAAATCTTCATTTTTAAACCATATGATCGTCTCTCAGTGAAATAGTGCAGCTAATCAAAGGAGGCCAGAAGCGAGTTCTTGAGTTGTTGATGTGACAAAATCCAAAATGTAAAGTTTGTACAGAAATAAAGTTCATCTTTATGGATTATATCAATGCTGAATAACAAAAGGAGACTGTCGACCGTGCATACGTATCATTAACGTAACGTTAACGTAACATCATTAGAACACCTGTAATGCGGAGTGATACATGCAGTCAGAAGTCGCTGTGCTGTTATTCTCTATATCAGCACTTGTGCCAAATAACTTAGTCGTAACTTACAGCTGTATAATTATATTTACTAAAAAAGACAATATTTGAATCTGGATTATTTTCATCTATCATTGTGTTTTCTTTCTGGCTCCATACTGGGTCAAAAATACGACAGTATTTGACCTTTTCCTTGCCCCAAATTCACACCACGTTACACATCACGTAAGCAGTACTGACACGTCCATCCAATGTGCTGCTACCGTCCTCAGACCTAGCCGTCCTTTGCAACTGCTGCCGGCCACTGTTTATTCACCGGGCTGAGTAATGTCAGCAAGCCGACAGGCAAACAAACAGGTTTTAAACAAACCCCCAGTTTAGCCCAGTGTATTTGGAAGAGAGCACAAAAGGCGAATTATCATTTTGTAGCCTGGATTAAACATCTATCTTTGGTTTCAACTCAGTTTGCACGTGCAGTCGAGGCTCGCTGACACGTTCACTTTAAGTTTAGACTATCAGGTTTTTTACAACCTGCCTGATCATCCTGACTGCTGGCGTGTAGCGGCTTTGTCGCAGCAGTTAAACTTTCTGATAAAAGCTTGACATTCGACTAAAACCTGTGCTTCAGGATATTATAACCAGGTTTACGCCTGGCTGCGTGCACACACTCTCTGTCACCCTCTCCTCTCACTGCAGCAGCTGTGTGAGGTAATGTCTGTCTGTGTCTGTGTCTGTGCAACACCCTGCAAGAATAACAAATCCACCTCCCTCTCTCTCTCATCCTTTTTCTATCTCATTATCTCACCCTCTGCCTGTCTTTCTGTCTGCCCCCCACCTTTACCTCCCTCTCTCTCCCTCTCTCTCTCCGTCTTTTCCTCGCTCAACCATCCCCTACTCCCCCGCTTCTGTTTGAGGCTAGACGCAGTAGACTATTAAAAATGTCCTCTGTCGAGAAGAGATTGTGTTGTAAACAAAGAGAAAGAGAGGATGGGGGAAACAGTAAGGTATAAGGGAGGCTGGAGACGCGTCACGTGGAAAAGAAGAAAAAGACAAATAAAAAGAAAGAACAAACAAACAAGAAAGAAACCTGAGGAAAGACAGCGACTTTCATATGTCATTCATTTTGTGGGTAAATGTAGAAGCCTACATCGATCACCTGAAGCCTTGAACATGCTGCCTGGAGGAGCATGTTCGAACGTGCATGTGTGTCCTTTCAATCAGGTCCAGGTTGGGGTCAAGTCAGAGTCCAATGAGTAGCCGTGTCTGGATGGTAACTCTAGATTTGTGAACTCGTGCAGTGGCACCACTTCAAAACATCTAAAGTGCGTCTGCAGTTATACAAGAAGAAATGTGTTGTTTTAAGGAACAATAAGTTGTGTGGAAAATCTGGTAACGCAGGACTTAGACCCAGGTAACTGATGCTGACTTTGGTTTCACATGGGTAAACAAACAGTTGCTTTCCAGCATAAAAACCATGAAAGCAAATTCAGGATTACCATGTAGACATGAGTCCAAAAAACAAAACTGCACCCATGCAATGTTTTACTGCGAGCAGTTATGACTGAAAGCTACGTAACCGTTGACATGACTCGAGCTGGGTGAGCAGTCAAACTAGCTTCTATGGAGATGGTGAAGAAACCGAAGAGGACGCTGACGGAAAGAAAAGGAGAGAGTGAGCGAGCAAGAAGCCGCCGGACAAGAGTAAATGTGGGACTGACTTTTAGTGGTTGGTGAGAGCTTGGTATGACATAATGTCGCCTTAACTCGAAGCACTGCTGTAGTGCAGATTTGGTTATTTTTCTTGGTGCTGTAAACATTGTAGACATTTTAACATGGAAGCTGAAACGTGGTCGCTCGAGGTATTGCAGTTCCTGGCTTCATTTCCCAGCCGCAGAGTCGCCTGAAACTCGCCGTCTGGGGCGGGAGCGATCAGCAGCAGGGGTCGGTCTTGTTTCTGGGGCCAACATTGACAATAAACTGCTTTGTGTTCATCATGGCTGTGAACTTTCGCTGTGCACGCTGTGTTTTTTATTACCTTTAACGCTCTCAGAGAAAATCACTTTGTTGCTCTCTTTTAAAAGTTAAAACGCTACATATCCGACTGTTTGAGCTTTGTGTTTCAGTCTCTAGACAATATTGCAAATTAATTCGGTGTAAGAAGTCACAGCAAGGGATGCATTCAAGTGTGTGTGTGTGTGTGTGTGTGTGTGTGTTTCTGTGGGTGTATGTTCAAGGGAAGTCATTTTTATCTGCAAAGATTTTAAGATTTTTTTTTCCTTAAGACAAAAAAAGCAGAGCAAGGCGAGAGAAAGCCGGCGAGACAAATTAAAATGATGAAAAGAAGTAGTCGGGCTGCACACACACACACACACCTACACACATTATGTATTTCTATCCAGAAAATTAAAAACAGCAGGCAAGCGGGTAAAATACACACACACACACACACACACACAGTCTGGCAGGTTATTTTCACTTCAGTGCAGGACTAATTTGGGTGTGTGTGTGTCGGAGTGTGTGTGTGTTGGATTTAATGATGTCATTGTATGATTACACTAATCCGATTACAGTGTAACAGGTCTGATGTCTCTCAATTTCTTATCTGTCTGTTTGTCTGCCTGTCTGTCTCTGTCGGCTGGCACGCTGCTCTCTGTCTGTCTGTCCGTCCGTCCGGGTCGGGTTATGCCTGAAGAGAACTAGGTCGTATGACGTGTCGTCCGACCACATCGGAAGGCAAAAGTGTTTATTGCTGTTTCCAGACAGCCGCACATGCAGGCAGGAGTGAAAAGCCTGTTATCATAGACAGACGACAGACGCCATAATTGTTTAAATATGGTGTTAAAGACATTTTCAGACAGTCTCTCCTGGAAGACATTCGCGACGTTGTTCTCGTTTGTACACACAAAACGCGACAGGAGTAGCTGTTGATAGAACACACAGTCTGAACCCAGTCTACGTGTTTCACCTTTGCACACCTTGGTTTTTTGGGAAGTTAGCTCCAAGAATTGTGACTTCACAAAGGTGTGTTGGGCACTTATTTTACAGAACACTGGTCTCTTTACTGTCAATCTTTCTTGTAAACCCTGTCGGCAGGTCTCTGTCTGTCTTCACTGAAATGTAAAGAGCTGACTGCCTGGTGGTGTCCAGTTGAAGAGTAATAAATCTTTGAGTTTGACGGTTTATTAGACGCCAACACGCTGCACAGTAGTGTCCAAAGTCACTCCCTCGTTCATTCATTCATGGCTCAGTAAATACTCGCACAGTTTACTCTATAGCACTGGTTCTCAAGCTATGGTATGTGTACCACTTGTGGGCCGTGACCTCCCTGTAGGAGTCCATAAATCCATTAAAAACAATATCATCTGCAACATTTTAAATGAAGCTATACTATATATGAAATATACGGAAGAATATTGCTGCCACACTAGAAAAATAAAAATGTACGAGTGTCACGTTAAAACCAGTGACAGCATAAAGAATAAAGACAGAGCATTGAATTACACCTGCATGTAGGGAGCACGGAAGACAGGAAGGAAGCAAGGGAGGAAGGATGTGAGCGAAGGAGGTCAGGAAGGAGTTTAATGGTGGGGGAAAAAGTTTAAAAAGTTCCATTAGAGACGTTTCTTTGAGTGTTTTATGTCGTAGAAACACGGGATCATCCTGCTGGTTTATGTTTTATTTATTTCATCTTTGTTACTGAGAAATCTGGTGTCAGATCAGTTCACTACAATACCCATGAGCCTCTGCTGCCAATGCCAAGGAGAAGGAAATCCAAAACGTTTTGTTGTTGTAGCTGTGAACCAAAAAAACAGAAAAAGTGTGGATCATGGGTGGGCTGAATGACGCCTGGTTGCTAAAACAAACCACCTGTAACGGCACCCACCTGTCAATCAAAGCGTCCACGCTCTTAATCCTGCATAACTTTAAGCCTTAATATAATGTGAACAGGTGAGTTGTATATAAATTCACCCTCAGTACAGTTGTCATGAACGGGGAAATTAGCTAGTCACACTTGCATCTATAAAAAGAAATATTGACTCAAAGTAGATTTATTACGGCTTGTTTTAACACTGAACTGACAACGACCTTTTAGTGTCAGTGTGCTCTTCTTACAAAACCAGCTGGCTGCAGCTGAAGGGAGTGAATACTTGCATAACATGTTTCCACATGGACGTTAACTGATTGTTTCCTGTGCAAAACAAAAAAACATTCTTCATTTATTGTTGTAAAATAATAAAGAAATACATCGATGAATACGGTATCAGTAATATATAAAAGTAATGAGTCAATAAACTCAAAATTCAGCCTCCATAAGTGTCCATATTAAATTGTCCTTCTGCTACTTCTTCTTTGTCGATTTTCAGATTAGAAGCAGGGCAGCTGGTCGGTGCTACACATTTACGTCAGTCACGCGCTGTCCATTCTTTATACTGTCATTGGTTGATGCCCAAGATGATGCTCGTTTGTGCCGATGGACTTTATGCACAAGTAACAGGATGCTGACTGCAGGCGCATGAGTGACGTCAAAGTGACGTTTTAAGGTTTAAAATATGCAGCACTGGCCACCAGCAAGTTCCCGGCAAGTACAAAAATGGCTCAATTAAGCCGTCTGTAATGGCACCCACCTGTCAATCAAAGCGTTAATTAACTTTAAGCCTTAATATAATGTGAACAGGTGAGTTGTATATAAATTCACCCTCAGTACAGTTGTCATGAACGGGGAAATTAGAAGTTGGACATTTGGACACGGGGACTCAAACACCGTTGTTTCCAACTTTCTAATTGTTCTTACTGCTGTCTAAAAAAAATGTTTCCTGTCCTCTTCATCCTGCTGCTAAATGTAGCTGCCGTTAGCTTTTTAACCCAGTTAGCTGTGCTGCAGAGTTTGGCTCCGTTGGCTCCTGCTCATGTAACAAATGGAGATTTGTGGCGTACTTGCTTTCCAGGAATGTCAGCCTGCAGTGCAGCTTCATACCTCCACACCAAAACAGTCTGCTTGTCGAACTGTTAGGCCTGTCTGGCTCTCTGATTAGATGACTGCCTGTCTCACCTACTCTCTGCATGTCCCTCAAAAGTCTGGCCTCTGTTTCACTGCGTGACCATCTGTCTCACTTACATAATCCTTTTAAACTGCTGTCTATCTGTCTTACTATCTAACTTTCTTGCCTACTCACTGTCTCACTTTGTGTGTTTTTTTTGTTTTTTTCTGGTTTTCCACTGATGGCTACAAAATGAGGATACACTCTCCGTCTCACGTACGAAGGTTTCTTCAGAAGTCAATATTGTTTTAGCAGCTCGGGAATATTCTTTCATCCTAAACAGCAAAGAAAAAAAATAATAAAGTCCCAGTTTAAAGGCTGAAACTGCAGCACTGGATAAGCCTATTACGGTCTGTGTGTAGGTGTGTGTGTGTGTGTGTGTGTGTGTGTGTGTGTGTGTGTGTGGGAGGTTTTTGGATTTGTTGATCACTCATCGCCGAGCTAACACACACACACACACACACACACACACACACACACACACACAGAGTTAGTAAAGCCTGTGTGACTGATAGGGTTTCCTAACAGAGCAGATCAGACTGTGTTTCTGTTCTGGCTCAGTGTTTAGTCTGGCTGTTTGGTGTGTGTGTGTGTGTGTGTGTGTGTGTGTGTGTGTGTGTGTGTGTGTGTGCGCTCATTCATTCGTTCCCTCCCTTTTCCTCTCTACCATCTCTTTTGTTCATTCTTTTAATTTTTGTTTTTCTGTCATCTCTCTCTCTTCCATCCTTTCCTCCTCTCATCTCTTAATCCCTTCCTTATTGCTTCCCCTCCTTTCTTCCACCCTCCTCTTTACACCTCTCCATCTCTTTCTTTTTTCTTTTTCTGTCTGTCTGACACTGCGCCTCTCTTTCCTTCACATCACATCCTACTCTCCCTCTCTGTCTCTCTCTCTCTCTCTCCTTCTTCATGCTCCGTCTACCCCGCCCTCCCTCCCTCCCTCTCGCTCATTATTCGGTATAATCGGTTGTCTAGACAGAAACTCCCCACACAGATCACACCTGAGAGAGAGAGTGATGGAGAGAGAGAAAGAGACAAAGAAAGGAAATGAGACAGAGGAGAGAGGGAGAGAAAAGAGGTGATAAAATGATTTGCTTTTTTTTCCCCCTCCCCTTAAATCCTCAAAGTGTTTGAGAGGAAAATCTGTCTGAGACATAAAACACACTGATTGAAGGAGAGAGAGAGAAGGGGGGAGGAAGGGAGGGTGGAAAGGAGCAATAAGAAAGACTAAAGGGTTTTATAAACGCACACACACACACACACACACACACACAGGCCCTTGGAGAAACAGCAGCTTGACAATATGAAATACATTCATTAGTTTTGTTCACTCCAGTCTAGACTGGTTGATTTTCTGATGAGTGTGTGTGTGCGTGCGCGCTCTTGTACTTCTGTCTTCGTGAGGACTACTTTGTTAGAGCGAGGACGTCTTTGGAAAGTCAGGACAGGCTGGGGAAATGAAGCCAATATTCCTCTATCATCCACTTGAGGCTGGCTCCAGAAGTGAGTCAGTCTCCATAAGTCCCCATGTTCAAATGTCCAACTTCACAGCAGAAATAAACATGTTTACAGCCTGGTACAAAAAACAGTTTTGGTCTCTGTAGCTAATTTCCCCGTTCATGACAACTGTACTGAGGGTGAATTTATATACAACTCACCTGTTCACATTATATTAAGGCTTAAAGTTATGCAGGATTAAGAGCGTGGACGCTTTGATTGACAGGTGGGTGCCGTTACAGATGGTTTGTTTTAGCAACCAGGCGTCATTCAGCCCACCCATGATCCACACTTTTTCGTTTTTTTGGTTCACAGCTACAACAACAAAACGGATTTCCTTCTCCTTGGCATTGGCAGCAGAGGCTCATGGGTATTGTAGTGAACTGATCTGACACCAGATTTCTCAGTAACAAAGATGAAATAAATAAAACATAAACCCGCAGGATGATCCCGTGTTTCTACGACATAGAACACTCAGAGAAACGTCTCTAATGGAACTTTTTAAACTTTCCCCCATCATTAAACTCCTTCCTGACCTCCTTCTTCCTTCGCTCAGTGTGGGGGCGCTTTGATTGACAGGTGGGTGCCGTTACAGACGGCTTAATTGAGCCATTTTTGTACTTGCCGGGAACTTGCTGGTGGCCAGTGCTACATATTTTGAGCCTTAAAACGGCACTTTGGCGTCACTCATGCGCCTGCAGTCAGCATCCTGTTACTTGTGCATAAAGTCCATCGGCACGGACGAGCATCATCTTGGGCATCAACCAATGACAGTATAAAGAATGGACAGCGCGTGACTGACGTAAATGTGTAGCACCGACCAGCTGCCCTGCTTCTAATCTAAAAATCGGCAAAGAAGAAGTAGCAGAAGGATAATTTAATATGGACACTTATGGAGGCTGAATTTTGAGTTTATTGACTCATTACTGTATTTATATTTTTATATAGTACTGATACCGTATTCATAGATGTTTTTCTTTATTATTTTACAACAATAAATGAAGAATAATGTTTTTTTGTTTTGCACAGGAAACAATCAGTTAACGTCCATGTGGAAACATGTTATGCAAGTCTTTACTCCCTTCAGCTGCAGCCAGCTGGTTTTTGTAAGAAGAGTACACTGACACTAAAAGGTCGTTGTCAGTTCAGTGTTAAAACAAGCCGTAATAAATCTACTTTGAGTCAATATTTCTTTTAATAGATGCAAGTGTGACTCTGTCGATGCTGAAACAAAAATAAAAATTGAAATGATGACACCGAAGAGTAATGTGTCATATCGGGAGTCATGAATTAGTAAACGAGGCAGAACTGCTGGTCCATCATTCACAAACTAATATTATAATCTATGACACGCGGCTCGAGGAAAAGCTGAAACACAATGAACTGAACAGAATGCATATTTGTCAGAGACTACTACAAACATGGACTAACAGCTGACCACCAGTCAGCCTGCTTGTTGTATTCTCTAATCTCCTGAATGCAAATCACCTCACGTATCTTTTTATCCTCCTCTCGCAGACACACACACTTTGTCTGTTGACTTAACTCGCCCACGCCTGTCTGTATCTCTGCATCCGACTGATACTTTGAGGACTTTGACACCGACATCAGCCCCAGGTGGGTGTCTTCACGAGTATCTCTTGGAGTGCGTCCAACCTGGTGCAGAAAACGCAGGTGCACGTTGCCCCTTAGTGGCTTTCGGGTGAACTGCACAAACATTTTCGACTTATTTACCAAGAAAGATCCATTATTACCACCATAATCACTTAGGAGCAATTGTTGTAACAGCAGTAATATTGGCATTATTAAGACTGTTACTGCTGGGCATGGATTTGAGTTACACCTTGGTGCTAAACTCTCTTAAACCTCCAAAGTAAAAATCCCAAACAAAACACACAATAACACCCTGATGTTATCGGCACAACATGACAGAATCAGAATCAGTAAACAGGAAACACCTGCAGCCCTCATGATTAGATAATAAGGCCTTTGAACTCCCTGAGCCCAACTAATTCAGTGAAGCAGCAAGACATCTGCAGTCCCAAGGGAGTGTGTCTGTGTCTGTGCTTACTAATCATGATGAGGAATAAAGAAAAGCACAACATAATGAAGCTTTCAGTTCATAATAAAAGATGACAAGAATTACATATTCATATTGGTGCGCACAGAAACACACTGCACTGTACACAGGCACGAGACGGGGCTTTCAGGCTAATTTGTTGGGTGGTGTTGCCATTGGTTGCTTCATGGTGTTGGTGGCTAATGGGGTGATTTGCAAACCGCAAGCCAGCTAGTATCGTGCAGCCAAAGGTGCAAATAAAATGCAGAAACATGACAGATTTTTCTTACTATGAACATGATTGTAATTTTTAGCATTTAGTTTTATTTGCCGAAGCCTAGGATCATGCTCGATGTTGCACCTACGTAATGTGAGTGTAAGCAGCAGGATACCGTGAACAGAAAACCTTTAAACTTAAACTTTAAATATTTCTAACCCTATTTTTCATTTGTCCTCTCAAGACAGCTGCATGTATGACTTTGTCTAACAACTTGTCCTTGAGCCATAAAACATTCTACCCGGCAACAGCGGTGTAATTGTATGATTGGCTGCTGAAAGCTCAACACATTTCTGCTGCTCAAGTTCCTGTTTCAGCTGTCATTGTCCAAACAGGAGCGACGGATTTGGATTTCAGATGTCGGTGATTGCACTGGTTATACTCACCGGAGCGGTTTGTACTTCTGCAACAAGTGAGAAACAAACTTTTCATGTGTGAGTGACTGTAAAGTGAAAGTGTAAGATTGTACTTGTACTTAAATGTCTGTTTCTCAGGGTAAATGTACAATACTGCAAACATCTTTTTTAAAACAACAAAAGAAATCTGCTGTGATACAGGATGTGAAAACAAAAGAGGAAGAAGAGAACTTGAACTTCACGTGTGTCTGTGTTGAAGAACAACATCCCTATATAATCTAAAACCGTCACTCGTCTGCATTGTTCTTGTGAAATACCTTCAATTCAACCTTTGACAAGGGGATGCAATTATTCTACTGTCTTGGTACTGCTCCACCATCAGACTGAAGAACTCTTTCGTACCCCTGGCCATCAGACTGTACAACAGCTCTCAGTCATGGCAGGAGGAACAATAGACAATAGACAAATCTGCCCCTCTTTGCACTACTTCCTGAGGTCAATTTTAAACGTATGATTACTGTGTTTAAGTTAATTATAATGTATGCTCAATGCATGTTTTTGAACCGTGTGCATCTTGTGATGCTATTTGATCTCCTGTTTTTCCAGGGCCCCTCCACAACTTGCACTTCATCTATGGGTGCTATGACTCCGGCGACGTACGGGTAGATATACTTGTCGATGACGACGTGGCCGGGTACGCTGATTTCAGTAAAGAAGAAGTAGTGTGGGCGTTACCTCACCTGCTACCAAGTATAGCAGCCATCTCCAAAAAACAGGCTTATGAAATTGCGAAAGCAACCATCATTCACTGTCACAGCGTTTTGGTTAAATCAGAACGAGCCGATCCTGGTGCTGCCTTACGACAAGGTATGAGAAACTGAACACAGAGGAGCTAAAGATTCAGATATTTTTATTAGGAGCTGGTAGAGACCAAAAACAGAGCTATAAGATGTGTTCAGCCACTTTCTTTCTACTCTATTCATTGACCAGATGCTCCAGAAAGCTCCATGTACACCCGGTACGAAGGGGAAGACGGTGTGGTGAACACTCTCTTCTGTTTGGCCAATCACTTCTACCCTCCCACTATCAATTTCACATGGATAAAGAACGGTGCGCAGGTCACAGATGGAGTATCGTACCTGCGTTACCTCCAAAACAGTGACGGGACGTTTCACAGAACTTCAATGCTGAGTTTCACTCCACGGGTGGGGGATGTTTACGCCTGTTCATTGGAGCATCAAGCCTTACAAGAGCCTCTCATCAGGAGCTGGGGTAAGACAAAGAGTTGATAACAGTCTGATACTGATAAAACATGACTTTGAAGCCCTGGGTTAGACAACTACCCATCTACCTCATCTGTGGTTGAAAACAAAGAGCTGACTTACATTTTGAGCAAAGAGAGGGGAAGCAAATAAATATAAGCTCTGTCTAAAGGTAGCAATATTTGTATACCAACATTTCTAAAGCTAACCCTAACATCAGACGAGTACATTGATGATGGACAACTCTGCAAACATCTAAACTACGGTCAAAAAGTTATGAAAAGATCAAGGTTATTATTAGGAAAAACTCAATGTTGACTGACGGTTGGAAAATAGAAACAAACAGCACGTTTTGTTGACCTCGACTACCTCCCCCTGCAGACTTTGTGGCTCTATAATAATGCCACCGGACTTCAAGGTCAAGAGCCATACAGCCACTAGAAGGCTTAATCACTTTTTATGCAACCAAATGTCAGTTTTAGCAATTTGCTGGGCTCGCAGCTGGACTTGTGAGATCACGAAATAACATGAGAATCCACCTTCATGGAGGCTTCAGCCTGTCAAAGTGTCACAGTGGTTTGGACCAGTCAGTGCCCTAGGAGTAACTACTGGCAGGTACGACATGAGCTTCAGGTGTGGTTTAACATTAGATGTGTGTGATAACCTGGTCTCTGGCTCTTCTGCTTCTCCCAACTGAAGTTAGGACAGGCAGCTGAAAACCACTCCATGCTAGCACTTACAAACATCTAAAAATCTGTAGTGTAGCAGGCAACATGCTTGTAATTTGGGAGGGATGCACTTCCACCTCCATGTCCTTCCAAAGATATGGACGTTTAGAGTACTTACTTTAAGTCACTTTGGACAAAAGCTTGTGCCAATTGAATATAATGTGTAATTCAGTAAGGTTCAGGTTTGAACACTTCCCATACATTTACAAAAAGTTTTGATTTGATTGTTTCTGTTCGATCCACAGAGCTGGAGGAGAGGAAGAGTGGAGTGAGTCCTGCGGCTGGGTTCTTCATGGCCAGCCTTGTTTTTTGTGTGATAGGAATCGGGGTTGGAGTCTTCTTGTGCATCAAGCAGCCAAACTAGCACCTTCATCTTTGAGCTTGGAGAGTCTGGCCTTCAAGTCATCAAAACAACAACACCACCTCACACCTCACCCATACGTCATGTAAATGGACTATATAGCATTTCTACCATACATGAGCATGCTGCTCATCACTTTTAGGAGCTAACTATTCATACGCATTTACACACAGATGGCGCAGTGTTTCAGTATCTTGCCCTAGGACGCTTTGACATGAGGAGGAGCCGGAAGGTCGAACCGCCGATCATCTGATTAGTGGACGCTAACTCCGAGCCACAGCCACCCCATGTCCAGCACAGACCACAGTATGGAGTGTGGACTGGTAGCTGGAGAGGTGCCAGTTCATCTCCTGGCACAGCTGAGCTGCCCTTGAGCAAGTTACTGAATCCTTAACTGTCCATCATTCCACATGTATATGTCATAAGCCCTGTGTGTGTCTTTCCTGATTGAGGGGTACGAAGGGACTTCTTCTTCAGACTATAATAAGAATAATAATAGTAATAATAATAATAATAATGATAATAAAGCAATAAAGCCTTTTCTGATTCTTATTCTGATTCATCATCTCAGGATAATAACATTTGTTATTTTGACATAATGACAGTCAGAGAATGTTTTGTCTAGATCTTGAGAAAACAAATGAAATTAACTAATAATAATTAAGCAACCTTACACGAGAGGGTGTGCTACAGTTCACTACTCCAGGTGGTAGCCCGAGCCTTAGTAACGACCTAGCAGCAGAGAAACTTTCTAATCTGGAGATCGTGGAGTTTCTCAAACTGAATAAATACCGCACATACACACTAAACTGCTTTGCTAGTTCAGTCTTGTAGTGACTCAGATATCTGCTGAATAATATATTAATAATTATATTAATAATATTTCCCATGCATTTTTCCTAACTTCACATTTATTTTGAAGCTCACGCCGCATCAGCGACTCACCTGCACAGCTGATGGAGGATGATCCAAACATTTCAGTAATGTCCAAATGTGTTGAACAAAGATGTTTTTTTTATCTAACGGAATATTCCTCTTCAGTCCACCTTTAGTCTTTAAAAAATATTTTCTCTGAGCTCACTAAACTGTTTGACCTCTGAGGTACACACCTGTATTAACGAGGTGCACACCTGTATTAACGAGGCGGTCTAACAGCTCCATAACACAGGATAATCATTAAAGAAAGCTGAACTTGTAAACTCATATGTATTACTTTATTAAAGTACTTCCAGTGGACTTCTTCCATGTGTCAGGTGTTCTATCATGCTGATTTCTAGTTCACCAATCAGATTGCTCGGCCGGACCTACATGTTGCGTAATACCCACGCTGACTGCCTGCAATACCTCTCTTCCACCACGAGGTGTCACTATAACACTCTGGTGCTCCCTTTATTATCGCCCCCTCCTTCTGTAGTTCCACAAAGATATTATTCAATCAATCACGAGCACTAAGAACTTGTCTAGGAGCAATGAAAACAGCTCCAGTATGTTCCCTTCAGGTTGAAGCAGGAGAAATGCCATTATGACTAAGAAGAAAACAGCTAATAGCCAATTACTGGACCAGTCTAAAAGGACACAATGAAGACCATCCAACAAAGAGAGTCTTGGGAGATGTGTCAGGCAAAGGGGAAAGAACAAAAATGAAGCTTTGGGTGGGTCGTTTAGGGAATAGCGGAACAACTAAAAATACAGAAAATAGAATTCAGCCCAACAGTTCTGTGGACAACAAGACTGGAATGGATGATAACAGAAGCAAGCGTAGATCTAAAAATATGGGACATCAAGAGAAGAAATAATACAGAGAACGTAGTACTTTTGCAGCCAAAACATCAAACTATGGTTCGGAGCGAGAGAAGGTTTAAAAAGTCAACGCTATATTATTTGTTTGTACCTTGTGCGTAAAATTAAATATATGAGGTCTTAATTAAAGACATATTCTGAGAAATACTTGCGTTTCATGTGTGATTCAATGAAGCACATTCACATTCCTAGGTTGAGCATTACGTTGCCATCAAGTTGGCCTTATGACGTATTTCTAAAACATCTGTAGGTCTAATACAGGTTGGTTGTAATGACATCTCATTGTAAATTATAGCCAGTATCACATGATTACTAGGCATATAAATAACCAAGTGTAACACCCTATCGAGAACGTTATTGATTTATGTATGTTGTCAGCCCCCCCAACTGTGAATTACTTCCAGCGTCCCTGGGAAGAGATGAGAGGCAGGAACAGTGGAAAATAACTTGAATAGTTTAGTAGAATGTGGAAAATCCAGGGACTAATCAAAGGAATATAGCAGGAGAGGAAATGAGACAGAAGTCCAGCAGATGGCAGCAGAGGCAACATTAAGGATGCAGACTGCCAATAAACGCCAAAAGATGTGGACGACAATACCCGAATGGACATTACACGAAGCAAGTATAGATCTAAAAATATGGGACATTAAAAGAAGAAATAAAACAGTGGACTTGGTACAAGAATTTTATAACTATACAGATGAAAAGTATCGGGAATATATTTATTTATATACAGATGGATCAAAAGAACCAAAAACAGGAGCAACAGGTGCAGCAGTAGTGGTTCCTAGTCATAATAACAAAGTATTAAAAAGAACTTCAGATCATTTAAGTGTATATGCAGTGGAACTTTGTGCAATAGTATTGGCAATAGAATGGGTGGAGGACAGGGCGGACAGGAAGATAATCATATGTAGCGATTCAATCTCATCACTCTTAAGCATTAAAAACAGAACAGCAAAATCACATCGGGAAATATTATATGAAATAATGGTGAGAACATCCAGATTAGCACAGCAGGGGAGGGAAATAACATTCATGTGGGTACCAGCTCATTTAGGAATACAAGGAAATGAAAAAGCAGATCAAATGGCAAAGGAGGCAGCAAAGAAAGAAGAGGTGGAAATGAAAGTAAAATTATCAAAAGCAGAAGGGAAAAGTTTAATATGGAAAGAAATAATTAATCAATGGAAACAATATTGGAAAATCCAGGAAAAGGGGAGACATTTATATAAACTACAAGATGAAGTAGGAGAGGTGGGATGTTGTGGAGGTATCAGAGTGGAACAGGTGACAATGAGCAGATTAAGAATAGGGCACAGTAGATTAAATAGCACACTCAACATAATAGGGAAACATCCAACTGGTCTATGTAGCTGTGGGGGGAGGGAGACAGTGGAGCATGTGATGGTTGAATGTCATGGATATGAAAGGGAGAGGGACGAGATGATGGCAGGGTTGCGGAGGACAGGAGCAGTGCTTCAAAAGTTTAATAGAATGTGGGAAATGTAGAGAAGGGAGGAAAATCATAATGGGGTATCTGGTTTCAACTGGGTTAATAAAAAGAATTTAAAAAAGAGAAAGGAAATTAAATAGTAAAAAAGTAAAGTCCAGAAGATGGCGGTATATGCAACATTAAGGATGCAGACTGCCGTAAAACTCCAAAGAAGAAGAAGAAGAAGTTCCACAACAACACGCGTGTGTCTGTCCGGTGTCCGCGCGACGACTCCGGTGACATGAGCGCGGACAGTAACGGTGGCGGGAACGTGTCTGTGCCTTTACGGATCCTGCTGAACTCCATCCAGTGCGTCAGAGACCGGGTCAGAGGTGAGCACACCTGTACGCGCGTTAGCCCATAAAGCTACGTGTTCCGGCCTAACGAGTGACCGTGTTAACCGGTGCCCGTTAGCCGAATACTCCCAACAAACAAACAAACAGACAGAACAGGTATATGTTTTTGTTATTTTAACGTCAATTACCAAAAATAAATATAGCAAAAACGCAATAACACCTGTCGTAACTATGACAACCACAGACTTATTCGGCTAGCGGGCACCAGTTGACACGGTCACTCGTTAATCCGAAACACTAGTTTGTTTGCTAACGTGTTAGCACCTTTTTTTTTTATTTTTAATCAGTTCACCCAGCTGTAGTTGTTTATTTAGGTTAAATATTCTCTTTTATGAAGCTTTTAATGTTCAGGGGTTAAAGTTTAAAGTCATTTTAGAGGCTGTAATGTTTGTTTGTCAGTTATTTTAAATATAAAAACATGAAAAATGTGTCAATAACAGTTCAAGAGCACCTTCAAAACATTTCAAGTTGGACTATTTTCAGTTTATGTCATTGTCCAGGACGTGTTAGGGATGTTTATGTTGAATCCAGTGACGCAAAGACAGGAGACGGATCAGGACAAGTCAACACATCCATCCAAAATATTGCACACCATGACTCAGCATACGCAATATAAATAACGTAATAATATCAACGAGTAATCGGATGCCAATTATTAGTGCCCAGTGCCCACGACACGAGTCAGCTATTGTTCTTCTGCGTGTTATTATTCATCTTCCGCCCTTTTTCGCCGATTAATGCGGCCAACATCGATGAGAGGACCCCAACAAATTAGTTTTTGTCTTCTCACTCACATTCGTCTGCTAAAGCTGTCAGCCTTATAGTTTTGGCGTAACACACAAAGATGCGCCACCAACACCCATCCACAGCCTCATAGAATGCCATGTTAAAAAGGCGGGAACATTTGTGGAGGAAAGCAGAAGTAACGCTTCTTTGAATCGCTCTAAAGGTCACATTTCTTCACTTTATCAACACAAAATAACTATGTAGACGTTCAGGAAGGGCTCAGGATGCTCCCAGTGATTTCGGTTCAATGATTGGAAATACGGTTTGGCCAGAAATCCTTCCTGTTCGAGGGGTGGTCTCAGCATTTTCTCTCTCTCTCTGTCAGCATTTCCAACTGACATTCTAACAGGTGCAGTAACTGCTCTGCTGATTAGGGCCGGCAGTTGGTCCTGGTTGCTTGGCAACCTCAAGCCTGCCTGAAGGAGGAGAGGGGGGAGGGGCTATTTTCAAAATAAGAGTCCCTTCAAAATTAAAATGAACATGTTAAAAATGACTATTTGAGGTGTGCTTTTTGAATACAGAACCCCGGCAACAGCCCACTCGGCACTCTCAAAATTTCTGCGGGAATTTTCAAGTTTCTATTATTAATTAAAAGACAACAAGCATACAGATCGCAGAATAACGTGACGTTAACATAGTATTGTTGTATGAAACTGAGCTGATGTCTTGTGTCGTCTGTTCTATAGCCCAAACCTAATCGGGGAACAAAAGTAACATGTTTATTAATGGTCTGTTTGTACTTATTTTTATTCATTTTAGACTTTTAAGATTTAAAAATCAGTTGTTAAATTTAGGGTAAATTAAGGGTTTGGTACTTCTTTTAAACTGGCATTTGAGTTGATATACCAGTCCAAAATTTAACCTGGAGCAGGGAAGATTTGCCGAGCCAAATTAGATGTTACCAGTATCAGAAATGCCTCTAATACTGCCTAAAATTCAAGATCAGGTATCGGCAAGTATGTGTAGCTGTGCACTGTTTATCACCAGGATGCTGAAGTCTTGACCACTAAGTCTGACTCTGAGTTGATTTCCGGTATTGTAATGCTAAATGAGCCATGATCATACAGCTGTTTTTAAACTCACAGGTATCAGAATCGTGAAAGAAGAAATGTTGAAACACGTCTAAACTGAACGCTCATTTTCTGCCGCAGATGGAGAGTCCAACGAGTCGGACGGAGCGTTCAACCTCTCCAACTTCTGGGACACTCTGAGTTGAGTATAGTTTAACCGTCCTCCTCTTATGTTGTGGCACAATTGATGGATATCTGTTTTCAACAACTCAACATTGAACATTCATGAAAAATCTGGACTCCTCGAATATTTTCTGTCCCCTCATCTTCATCCTGTTGCACCTAGAAACACATCAAGTCTCCGCTGAATTAACTCACCGCCTCAGAGGCGTTTAGAGGGACATTTTTAACGTGATGTAACTTTCTCTTCTGTCCTCAGATCAGGCGGTGAAGGCAGTGTCGCAGGAAGCAACCAAACTCAGCCTGGCCTTCTCCAAACCCCCGCTGCCATCACAACAGGTCAGATTATTAAAATCATAAAGCTGTTACGATCCACAGCAAGCAGCATTGATTAAAAACAAAGCGTATAACACTCTGCAGAAGTGACAGATGTGTTTTTCTGTCTCTTTCCTCTCTGCAGGACACAGAGAAGTTAGCAGACTCCATCCTGAAGAGTGTCCTGACTCTGTCCACGGTGTATTACTGGCTACCGAAGAGCGTCTCAGGTATCACTCTCCGCCGACAGGTCCGAGACGCCACGGTCGAGGTTCTGGAGGGAGTCGCCCAGCTGGTGGAGGTCATACTGAGCTCACCGCTACAGAGGTACACGCAGACACAGAGGTCGTGTAAATAACTAAAGCTTAGCTCGATGTAACTTTCTATCTGACGTCCTCCACCTCTCTTCATCATCCTCCTCTTCTTCTGCTCTAGTCTGACCCAGGAACAGCTGACGTCAACAGGAGGCGTGTGGTCGGCCTGCGACCAGTTTGCCCAGCTGCCACAAGGTCAGTCGGCTTGACGGGAAACTGTTACGGTGGTTCTTCAACCCCAAACGTTACACTCACAATTTTTATATGAAAGTCTGCGCTCAGATTGTCGATGTCGGTGTGTGAATGTGAAACAAAAACAATAAATGAAATAGGAAATATGATATAAAAGGTCAAATTAAAAGTGTACGTCTTTAATTTAAATAAAATTTAGACAGTTAAGAGAGCCGTGTCAGCAGATATCTTGTAAACATGAGGAACATCTCTATGCGTTTCACTGATGGAAAGAAGGCGCTGACTGCTAGAAGTTTATATAAATAAAAGTACAATTCAGATGAAGATGGTGGCACAAAGAACACCTCAGGCAGAGTTTAACCGATGCTGGTGTCACTCTGTCGGGACAAATCCAGACAAAATGTGCAGCCAAGTAGACGTTAAACTAACCAACCTCGTTCGCATCTACAGATCTCATTTTAAAACTGAAGATTTAAAACAATTAAAATGTGCAATATTTACATTTTTCACAAATATCTGTTATGAATTTTACACATAGTCACGTCGCCTTGAAGAGATGGGAAGTTGTTCCTGTGGTGAAGCACTGTAAACATCACAGATTGATTAAACAATAAGTCAAATCGGCAGAAATTCGACAATATTGATGATCAGTTCATCAGTGAAGTTTGCTCAAGTAAAAATCCAAACATTAGCTTGTTCAAGGTTCTCAGATTTCATTTCAAATTGTCTATTTCAGGGCTGGAGAGACACATTTGATTGATTTATCAACCTGTTGTTTAATTATCGGATTAAATTTGATGCGGAGAGCTTCGCATTTCCTCCTGGTGTGTGAGTCAGCAGTTGTTTTATTTTGTGTGAGATTATTCGATACATGTCGGGCCATATCTCCTTTTTAATAAAGGGTTTTCAATAGAAAGAGTGTATGTGAAGATTTTTAATTACTTTTGGTTTATTGATGTTCAACAGATAATAAGGCGGCAGTGCTGGTGGTTTTGTCTGATCAGATTGGAGTTGTGAAAGACGCCATCGAGGAGATTGAACAGGTACAGACACACTGATTTCTGTGGCCTTTGTTTCGTTTAAACACAATCAGGCCTTTATACGCTCTGCTGCTCTGAGTTTGACACATTTACTGAATATTTCACCCTCACCCAGGCGTTATCCAACGCCAACGACCCGTTCAGCGACGTCCTCGATGATGACCAGGATGGCGAGGAACCTCGAGAAAACCAAGACACTTATTGGTCGGAGAAAGACCGCAGTGTGATTGCTCCCTGCCAGGGGCTGATGAAAGCTTCTGCGGCCTGCATTAGGAAGCTGTCGGCGGCCGTCAAAGCCAATGGTAACTTCAGCACGCCTGAGAACGTGGCACAGCTTGACGACCTGGCGGACATCAGCAAGGAAATCAGCCCTGGGTAGGAACACGTGTACACCGTCATATGAGCATGTTCTTGCATGTCAAGACTGGAACCTTCTTCCTGATGGGAGTAGGGAGGAAAGGCTGTTATCAGGCTCCTATTCTCATTCTTGCAGCTTCTGGTATAGATGTCTTTTTAAGCACCACTTAGTGCATGTTCAGCAGGATGAACCACTGTTTGTGGTTCCTGTATCAGACACTGATGTTCATCAAGTCAGGATGCTTTCACCTCAAACGTCTGAGGTGAAACAGTCAGACAAGCCACTTCAGAATCATGACATCTGCAAAAAGCAGGGACACGAATCTGCCCGGAGGAGGCAACGCCCTCTGTGAACAGGGCAGAGTTTCTGGCACATCTCTGTCAGAGGTTGCCAAGTTGGTGAAATCTTTGGCGACAAGCCGCCCGGCGTGGATGAGATTCACCCTGAGATGCTGAAGGCTTCGTGGATTGTTTGGCTGCTTTGGCTGGCACGCCTTTTCATATCATATCGCACAATACAGCCAGTGTTTTCCTGCATGGCTGTAACAAGTGAACGTGCAGATGACACACCTGTAACCTGCTTCTGTTTCTGCTGATTGCTGAAGAATTTCAGCTGGACTGCAACACATTAAACAAGTTTCCTTTTCTCCTCAGTGTTGATGATCTGGCTCTCTGTCTCTACCCACCCATGGACTACAGTGGAGTACAGAACAATGTAAGACACAAACACACACCTCATTAAACTTTACAGCTTTTGATTACAGCTTGGTAACTAATTAAGTATTAAATGATAAACCATTGAAGTGTGACTCTGTTCTCAGGCCTGTCAGGGAAGTTAACGCCTTTGACTGTTGCTGTCTTGCACATCAGACAGATTAAGATTAAATGCATGACCACTGAACAGGGGAAAAATCTGCATGATTAAGATAATGGTCAGTTGCATCTATGATCTGATTAATTAATTTAATCTAGGGCTGCATGGTGTTGATTACCTGTACAGGTACATCTCTGAATTTAGGAAAAAACATCATTTCTCACTCTTCTCTGGCGGCATCATCATCTTTAGTTTACTTGAGGCGAACTGAGCGAATCCACTGTCAGCCGGACTATTTCCTTTTGTAGAGAACGTAAACTATTCGGTACATCCGTAAAATTATAGTAGGTCTTAATATTTAAAAATATATATCACTTGGTATGAACAGCAGCCCTTTGTTTTCTGTGTCACACCGACTGTGCTGACTAACTGGAGTTTTACTGAAAGGAAGCCAAGTTTCAGTGCAAGTCAAAACAGGTGAAGTTCTTCAGAAGTACAAGTTGTTTAATCAGAAGTGACATAATGACGAGGTTGCGTTCATCCTGTGCGTCATTTAATCAGCAGGTCCCAGCCTCGTTGTGCCGTGCAAACACATGAATGTATAAATTAAAAAAAATGTTTATTTTCCATGCAGGTGTCTAAGTTGGCGGCTCTGTTAAAGAAAGTTCTGGAGATCATCAGGTAAGATTTTAGTGCCCACGACACGAGTCAACTATTGTTCTTCTGCGTGTTTCTTCTTAGTTTTATTTTCTGCCCTTTTTTAGTTTAAAGTGCGAAAAATTTCGTATAGCAATGAATGGGAAACCCCGAAAAAAAATATTTCAACAGACATTTTCCACAATGAACTGCTCTGGCATACTTTCACAGAGAGACTTTAACATGTAGGTACTCTTGCCTTCTCTTCAGGGACTCACTTCACTCATCGACAGCTTTTACCGTTTTTAAACTATCAAGGTTTAAAGTTGAGCAGGTTTTTACTCAAATTTCTGGGTTTATAATGGGTGTGTATGTGGCGGAATGTTTGAGCTACAGTGGATGACATCATCAGCTAGAGTGAGGAGCAGAGAGAAAAATCTGTGAAAAAATAAAACGTATTCGACTACCGTGGCCTCAAATGCCCCACTACAGACATGATTTATACATAGAAACGTAGGAAAATTTGTCTTCTCACTCACATTCGTCTGCTAAAGCTGTCAGCCTTATAGTTTTGGCGTAACACACAAAGATGCGCCACCAACACCCATCCACAGCCTCATAGACTGCCATGTTAAAAAGGCGGGAACATTTCTGGAGGAAAGCAGAAGTAACGTTTCTTTGAATCGCTCTAAAGGTCACATTTCTTCACTTTATCAACACAAAATAACTATGTAGACGTTCAGGAAGGGCTCAGGATGCTCCCAGTGATTTCGGTTCAATGATTGGAAATACGGTTTGGCCAGAAATCCTTCCTGTTCAAGAGGTGGTCTCAGAGAGTGAGAGAAAGTCCACCTGGCAGTCTAATCCTATGGCAGCATAACAAAGGATGACCTGAGCCAGCCCTAACTATAAGCTCTAGAAAAAAGGAAAGTCTTAAGTCTGCTCTTAAAGGTGTTGACCATGTCTGCCTCCCGAACCCAGAATGGTAGTTTTTATGGTGTGTTTTGTTTTTTTGAGTTGCTGCACGCTGACCAAAGTCTGTACTGCAGGTGACACCAACTTCATAAAGGAGTCATGATGGCTGAAGTTTAAATGATGTTTTCACGAGTACAAATAATCTGCAAAGTGTTGTCGGGTGTGTTTGAGGAAATATTAGAAACGTGGCTGTAAATCTGACAACTCATCAGATATCAGAGAAGATGATTAACAAATACAGCATGATGTAATCTAATCTTTGCTCCATTTATTGTACTTCAGGTCCAGTCATGTGTGCGGAGAGTCACAGCTGACCTGGGTTCAGTTCTTAGACGGAGCCGTCGATCACAACCTGCAGAAAGCCAAAGACCTCATCGAACAGGACAGCTAGTGTGTGTGTGCATGTACAAATAGAGGTGTGTGTGTGGTTTATGTACAGTGTGTGTGTGTGTGTGTGTGTGAGATGAGTGTCTGTGTTTGCACATGCACAACACATTAGAAGTGAAGAGGCCCTCGCAGCGCCGACATACCCTTCATTCTGATTCAAACGGGTTCATTAAACATTAAATTGTTCAGACGGCAGTGATGCAGTCCGACCCGAGTGTCTGCTCTGGGATTCAAACCCTTTTTTTGAATTTCAACACGTTCTTCGTTGTGTCATATCACACCCTCACATGAGTATATCAAGTCAACTCATGTTCTTCCTGGAAGAGTTGTGTGGAAAGATGTTCATTACTAACTCTAACTCTACTCATTAGTAACTCTGAAAACGTTTTGCTTGGCAGTAGTCCACGTTTGACCGTGTCGCCGAATACAACTCGCTCTGTGAGCGGTTAAATTGCAGTCTAACAGCCGGATTAATTAGGATTACGAGCAAATCTCTAATGATCTTGTTGTTCATCGTGGAACACCTGAGGTATTTTTATACCTTTTGTCAGAACGCCCTACGTGACTATCTCTCGCAAAGACGTCTTAACCTTTTAAAATCTACAGTTAAGATGATGAGTACGCCAGATTAGTTTCACTTTATTATGACTGATAATGATATTTAGAGAAGAGTTGAAGCAGGAGATAAACGGTGTGATAGACTCCACGCTTTTGAATATAATGAAGTTTCATGAAGGTGACTCGCTTTATTGTGAAAACAAATGAGCCTAAACCGGGATTAAATAATTTCACAAAGCTAATGTGAGCTGACGATGTCAAGATAAGCGTACAAGATCAAGAAGCAAACCTCCTTTATTCCAAAATAGACGCTCTATTGTATACAGGCAGTGTTTCTGTCCTCATGCACCTTTGATAAATACAGAAAGGACATTGATGGATGAAAGATTAAGCATGTCTTCATTCTGCCAGTTTCCCAGCATTCAAACGGACAGAGCAAGAATTACTCATTGTTGTGTCCTCCAACGCTTTTCAAAATAAAACCCTTGTTATAGCTTGTAAAAACAAGCATGCCTAACCTCTGTGGCAACGCTGCACATCAACAATGTTTGCAGTGTAGACTGTGAGTCCGACAGATGTAGAAGCCGTTTGCATGAAATAAACAAAGCAAGAACGCGACTTGGAGAACATAGTCCACCAAAATAGAGCTCTGTTTCGGTGACATTGAATCCGCCGCTGCAGGTTGCTGCATTTGTTTAACGCTGCTGGATTTATCCTGAATCAGAACAGGGACTGTGCTTACCACCTTAAATACTCAACATACCATCACTCAAAATAGATGAAAAACACTCTGAGACTATGTTGCTGATGTGAGGGACTTGATGCGCTACGAAGTGATGGAAAGCATTAATGCACAACAACAAACAAAAGATTCTATTGGAAATGTGCAGTAATGGTTAAATCACACCATCGACAGGATATTTTTGCATGATTGATTAAGTGAAGCTGGCTGCGTTGTGGAGAAGCTTCGGTTGGGGAGTCTGCCATAACATCCGCGCACAGCAAACCCAAGTGGGGTGATTGAGGTGTGATCCTGCTTCAGAAACTCTGCTGTTAGCTCCAAAACTAAACTAAAACGGGATCGTCTAAATGATTAAATCTCTGAAATCGTCCCTCTCTTTATCCTTTGGTCGAACCCAGGGTAGAAAAAATAAGACGCAACCTTTGTGAAGCAACTAGTATCAATAAAAAAAGGAAACTAAGAGGCAAGGTGCTCCCCACTCTAACATGTTCAAAAGCAACAAATCCACGGTGACTTCAGTTGTGTTTTTTTTCTGTTTAATTAACAAAAGAATAATAAAACCTGAAATGTCACTTGTCCCGACTCTGAGGCGTAACCACACTCCTGTGCCAACTTCCAGAAGTGAGAGTAATCGAAGTGTGAACTCTGAACAAATATCAACACAAGTGACACATTTTGACTCCTACACAAACACACACATTGTGTTCAATCTATGCACAATGACAAACCAAGACTGAGGTGCCCCTGAACAAAGCCCTTAACCCCCACAACTGCTCCAGTGGAGCTGCTGGATGTCCAGCAGACCAGACTGTGGTCGTGTTGGACGTCTTCCCATTTGAATGTGTCAGAAACTCAATAAAGGTGACAAAAAATGATATATACGTAAAGGAAACACTCTTCTTCTTTGTGTGTTCTTCTCATTTATTGTTGCTTATATAATGGACTAAAAACTAGCAAGATACATGTTTGCACTTCCAAGAAGATAAAATATAATTTTACACAAGAACAAATTAATTTTTTGTCATTTCTCGATGTTAAAAAGTGCAAAGAACTCCAACTGTTAAGTATAAAAGCTGACATTATTTATGTGGTTATGAAATGTGTGCGTATGTGTTTTCACAGGAATCATCAATCAGTCAGACATTACCTCAACAACTCCGGGAATTCCTCACATGTAAAACTTTCTGAGTCACGCTGGTCCAACCCTTTCACCATTATCCTACACAAAGACGTACACAGCCTTACAAATACTCAGCACCTTTAACTGTCAGCTCAAAGTGATTCAGAGTTTCGCTGCAATTGCCAAGCAACATTACATCACCACACTGTTCTCTCACATTACTGAGTAATGGGAGATGCAATCATAACAAAGCACAAAGGTGAAACGCGTCAGCAGACAGATCCTCCTATTCAAACTTGTTTTTGTTCTTTCTGGATTGTAGATTAACACTCAAAGACATAAGAAAGTGATAAGTAGACATTTGCTTTGCAGACTTATTCATGAGATAGTCACCTATGCAAAAATCATCAATTAACAGCACCTCAGGTTAGAGCCTACACAAATGTTTCACAGAGTTCAGCTGTTCAGAAGAGCCTGTGTTAATCAGGCCTTCATGGTCGAATGGCTGCAACTAAACCACGACTTAGAGAGACCAACAATAACAAGAAGAGAATCGCTTGGGTCAAAAAAAACACAAGGAACAGACATTAGAGCAGGGGAAATTAGTCCAAATTTGAGATTTTTGGTTTCAACTATCTGCATGTGTGGTTCCCAACGTGAGGCATGGACGAGGAGTAGTGATGATGTGGGGTTCGTTGCGGGTGATGGATGTTGGCGATTTAGTCAAAATTCAAGGCCAGCATGGCTACCACAACAACCCTGCAGCGACATACCATCCCATGTGGTTTGAGCTGAACGGGACAATGACCCCAAACACACCTCAAGGCTATGTAGGGACTATTTAACCAAGACGGAGAGCTGCATTGAATGACCCCCACAATCACCCTACCTAAACCCGGATGAGAATTTCATGTGTTACTTCATAGTTTTGATGTCTTCAGTATCAACTTACAATGTAAAAAAATGAAGAAACACTGAATGAGAAGGTGTCAGGTCACAGATATATCTTATCATATGTCATGATGTAATAACCACTAAATGGCAACTTTTTCTTGTGAAAATAAATGGGTGTTGTTGCGCAACCTAATGGCGTGCTATGACATGCTAGTATGTTGAAAGTTTTGTTGACAAAGACTGACTTCCTGATGTCTCTTTCGAATAAATACTCCGGTATTCGGTCGTCCAGGTCATCTTTCTTTGAGAAGGGTTAAATTTGGGGCGACTGGAGTGGACCGTGGATCTGCAAAGATGTTTTATCAACAATAACATGGATATGATTTGATCCCACCAAGGTTAAATACCTGGGTTTCTCCCAACAGTCATCTGAACTGAAGAAACCTCTTAGTGAAACATCTTCATGGATCTACAACCAAGTCCAGTTGCCCAAAATCTAACCTTGTTAAACAATTTAACAAGGTTAACATTAAAAACAACATGAACAGGGTTGCTCGAACTCACCTGCAACCCACAGCTTTACTTTTTTGACTCACTGGTCTCTCATACAGTTTTTGGTTTAGGCAGCTGTTTTTTTTTTCCTGTCATGTATTTGGTCATGTCAGACACTCCCTGCCTTTCCTATAAAGGTTAAAGCTAAAGAGCTTGGCAGACTGTAGGTGTGGAGACGCTCGATTTGACATACCTGAAGATTTCAACCCCATTTCCTCCATGGGAGAACATTACCTGTGATACAAACGGAGTGACAAATCCCTCGATTGTTTGAACAGTTTGGAGAAAGGGCGGAAGGTTTCAAGAAATGTGTCATTTGACCTCCTTCATCTGATCAGCACCACACCATACAAGCAACATTCCAATTTAACCTGTGGTTAACCGTAATTATGTTGTTTGTCATCGTAAACATCATAAACAAACAACCATCACAGTCCTTTTTCACAGAAGCTGTTTTGACATTTGGATGAAGGTGTTTTCAATTATACCATTTAAGGGTTTGTTCTATTTATTGCAGCAGAGACTTTCAATGCACCACAGCAGCATTCTGACTCTGACGTTCTCCATTGAAAGTCTTCAGTAAAAGGCTGAAGACTTGTATGCTATGACGATAAACCCTAGTAAGTAAAGCCATTTTCTTCAAGACCAGCATCGTCCTAGACGAAATCCCTCATGGTCGTTGTGCATCAAAGTCTGAGGCCACACCAACTCCCCTGTCCCTTCCCACATCATCATGGGCTCTACAGGTGAACAGGCACCAGTCCACCACCTTGGGACTAGCAACCACCTCGGCATTGGACCATGTTGGCACTTGCCAGGAGGTGACCGGGCACCTCTCTGGCCACCAGTCCAAGTATGAATGAAGTGAACTACATGACCACACTTGACCTCACTTGATCGAGAATTCATCACCATTTACTCTCACAGACCACAACCTTTGCCAACTCCTGTGTTTACTGATTATTTCATGTCAAAACTACTGCTGTGAAAAACATCTATATGAGTGGAGGAAGCACATGCACACATCACACAGTGATCAGAAAACTGAATCAGATGTTACACAACGCCTCAGAGTACTCCAACTCTGAAATGCAATCATAGCACCGGCACTAGTCATAAACCTGCATAACGAGCCAATGCTGTGTAATACCTGATCGGAGCGTTTACACTCCCATGAAATGGTTAAACAATTCAGGTGAGAAAGAGGCAGGGTTGGGCTTAGAACAACCTTTAAAAGCAGTGGACACCAAATCACCTGTCAGAGTAGTGTTGACTGCCAGAAAGTCTCTTTAAACTGTCGTCACATCTATTGAAAGAAAGAAAACTGCAAACATGTCTGGTAAGTACATGAGTGGTTTTAACAAAGATGTCTGTTGTCAGTGATTCTTCTTATTATTATTCAAATCAAATCAAATCAAATTTTATTTGTATAGCCCAAAATCACAAAGAACATTTGCCTCGGAGCGCTTTACAATCTGTACAGGGAGTGACACCCTCTGTCATGGTTAGTTAAACTGGAATTTTAAATTTGCAACCAGATCTGATCTGTACATCAATGAACGTCACATGTAGCCGCATTACTGTTTTAGCATTTAACAATGTGAATCAGGTCTTAACAACCCACTGAAATCTAGTTATGAAATTCTGTTGACACATCTAAAGGCACACGTGTTGAGTGCGAATGAAGGTGCGGAGAGACCTAAACTGACCCGAACAAACTGGCTCAGCATGTTAAAAATAGGGTGTGGTAAAAGGAGGTTAAAATATGTAAACATACTCAGCACAGTGTAAAATGTGTCTGAATGAGGCAAGATGCAACAGGGCGGGACGAGAGAAGAAGTAAGTACTCACGTGTACATCAAGCTCTTTGGACGGCAGCCACAGACACAGTGTGTGATGTTAGTGATCTGACAGAGTTTCTATTAAAGGTCCAGTGTGTCAGATTTAGGTTGCTCTAGTCCCAGAATAGTATAGTTCTGTATTTATCGGTGTATAATCACCTGAAAATAAAGATTTGCTTTTGTTAGATTAGAATGAGCCTTTTATATCTACAGATGCTGCAGGTCCACTTCTAGGAAGTCCACCATGTTGAATCGACTCTAGATAGGGTGTTTTTTGTGTTGAGGAGAGGGTGAGGCAGCAGGGTTGCAATAATCAACGACACCACTAGATGCCATTAAATCCTCCACGCTGGTCTCCTTGAGAGATTCTTTAAAATTTGCTCATGATGTTTTTAATTTCTTTCAGTCTTCGACAAAGTGGACTTTTACTGTGTCAAAAACAACTCTGCTCACCGCACCATTGAAATCTCACGGGATAAACTGACCGTGAGAAGAGGCCAGTCCTTCAACGTGACCCTTAATCTGAGGCAAGCTTTCGACCCTCTCAATGATCCACTCAAGTTCACTGCAATTACAGGTTGGTCATTCATTAAATTACTGTTTTTTAATTAGTGTTTAAACAACCATTAAGGTCTCTGGAAAATATTGATTGATAGCTGTCCGGGTACGGCTGTGGTGGGTTGAGTGGGGCATGTACTGATCACAGGGTTGGCGTTGGTGGATCGGTACCCACCTCCTTCCTAATTGCTGATCCCAAAGCCAGATACATGGGGAACATGTGACAAATCACATAACTGTATTGGTTCAATGAGTGAAAACCAGTGGATGGATGCATGTATAAAGGGTAAACGGATGTCCGACTTCCACCTCTCCACAGGAAACTATCCATCTGAAGACACAGGGACGATGTCATTGTTCGGTGTCCCTGATAATGAGAGACGTTCAACTAATGCAAAGGCTGTGTGGAAGGCAGAGCTCCAGGAAAGCTACTCCCTACAAATCTTGAACCTGACCATCACCCCCCCAGCTGATGCCCCTATAGGAGAGTACATAGTCATGGTGGGATACAAGAACGAGGAGACACTGCTGGGAGAGCTGGTGGTTCTTTACAACCCCTGGTGTTCTGGTAGGTTGATCATCTATTACTTACTTTTACTTACTGAAGTAAAGTATCTGAATACATCTGAACTATCTACACCTGTTTGTCAATTCACTCTCTCTGTAGATGACTGGGTGTTTCTGCCCAATGAGGACGAGAGACAGGAGTATGTGATGAATGAATCAGGAATCCTCTACAAAGGAAGCGGAAACTATATCATGCCTTCGAATTGGGACTTTGGACAGGTACTCACACACACTTAACAGTTTCTTGTTAAGAGTTTTAGCTTCAGATGTTTTGAATCAACAATTTAAGTCTTCGGCTTTATTTGCTTCAATAAAGGTCTACGTTAGCGCACACGCGGCAACATTTTTGGCTTTTCCTGTCTCCTTCTCTACAGTTTGAGGACCGCATGGTGGAGATTTGTATGAACTTATTGGACCTCAACCCCAAACACCTGAAGGATCCGTCTGATGACGTTTCCGCTCGCTGTAACCCCATCTACGTCAGTCGCGTGGTCAGCGCCATGGTAGGATAAAAACCTGATTATACCTGTTTTACATTTAGATGTCATCATAAGAGATCGTTTGAGAAGTTGTTTGGTTTAAGGCCATTACGTGACAGAGTTCTGGGGGTCATTCTTGGGTCAACAAAATCTGAGATTGGTTTTCTTTCAGATCAACAGTGCAGATGACCACGGTGTACTGCAGGGACGCTGGTCAGGATCTTTTGCTGGTGGAGTCTTACCTTCTCACTGGACTGGCAGCTACGCCATCCTCAGGCAATGGCTCTTAAACTTTTTCAGACCGGTCAAGTACGGGCAGTGCTGGGTGTTCGCCGCTGTTATGTGCTCAGGTAACATCTGTAAAGATAAATATAAGTTCTAATAAAAAATCATCATCAACATTTAATAAACTTGTCTTTAGTTGCATCCCTACTAAAAATACGTTGCTTCTCAAGTGTTCCTGTCTCAACAAGGATTGCTATTGAATCTTAGTCAGCTTAACTTTCTGCACATTGCAACTTTGTATATGTTACAATTAAAGCACATTCCCAAGCAGGAAACAGCTATATGGAGTTTTAGTGAGTTAAGTGACTTTTATTTAAGTCTGAATTTGTCCGTGTTGGTCATGATTTCAGCATGAAGACAAACTGATTTCGAGAAACCAACACAATTGTGTGAATTCATCTGAATTACTCAGATCTTTGTCTTTGGTTGCAGTGATGCGCCTGCTTGGCATCCCCTGCCGTGTGGTCACCAACTTCCAGTCAGCCCACGACCGCAACCAGAATCTGACCATTGACGTGTACCACGCTGACTATGGAGTCAGGGAGAGACCAACCCGTGACAGTGTTTGGTGAGAGGCTACGATTTCTTCCCATGAGAACATAAACAGCGAGGTGCAAGCCAGCGTGAACTTGAATAAAAAAAACACTTGCACAAATAGGTCATTGGCTTGACACCAATGACTTGAACCTGTTGTACTGTTCAGTGTTGTGAATCCTCATGGGTGTGTAACAACTGTTTCAGACAAGTGCCACTCCCTTAGTGGTAGGTAAATAACTGTGCTGTGGTTTAGCACACTTTAGCCAAATTAAACAGGCCAGAGGCATGATGAGCCACATTCTCATGAGTGGTGTCAGCTTTACAAAATACTTAGTATGCTTATTTCTATTAATTTTATAGGTGTGGTGATTCGGTATGAGTCACACCCATGAGCTCTTAATCCACAAATAAATGAAGTCAAAACTGCCTATTGTGGTGAAAAATGATGTCCCGTGATGAACATAACACTTTGGCAACAGAAAACTGTCATGGCTTAGTGAAAGAGGTCAACAGACACAATGGAAGGGCAGGCTGAACAAAAGGTAACTTTAATGACTTGCAGGACAGACAGTAACACAAAATAAACCAGGTAAAGACAAAGTTCGTCCAACAAAGGATAATCCAGAAAGCACTTGAGGTACACTTAGAGCATGAACATGGGGAGAAGCACAACTGAGGAACAATGCAGGACTGGGGGAGCAAGCAAGACAGCATACAAGAGACACAACATTTCATTGTTTTCTGCAGTGTTATGTTTCAAAACCTGAATGTTTCGTTGTGTTTCAGGAACTACCATGTCTGGGTGGAGGCATGGATGAGGCGACCAGACCTGGCAGAGGACGGCAGGTATGACGGCTGGCAAGTTCTGGATCCAACCCCGCAGGAGAGGAGCGACGGTACAGACTCATAAATGTTCTTGGGTTTTCCCTGAGTAGCTCACCAAACAGGTGGATTCCAGATTCATTTGCTGAATTGTTTCGGTCGTCTCGGTCTATTATGGCACGGTTGGCAGAGACTGAAAGTTTCAAGATTATTATTTCTTCCATCCAGAAGCTTCTCCATATTCTTCCAAAAACTCCCTGAGTATGAATTTCTCTGTGCATATTATAAAATTTAAATTCAACTCATGCAAAGACCGAAATACTGATGGTTTTGCTATTAGAGTTTGTCCTGAGGGGGAAAGGTCGTTCAAGGAAAGGTTTGGAAGTCAATCATCTCTAAAGGGAAAGCTCATGGAGTGTCCGAGATTAAATTTTTTTTTTTTATTGTCAATGGTAACTGTTCATGCAATGAACTATGTCATTTGCTGTTGCTTTGCTGCAGAGATTAGGGATTAGTGCAAAGATGGAAGTAACTCTCATTACATGATAACGCCATTAGGAAGTTTGTTACTCCATTTCTTGATTTTGATCGTCTCTCCTCATGTAGGCGTTTACTGCTGTGGTCCAGCCCCAGTCAAAGCCATCCTGAAAGGAGAAACACATCTCAAATATGACGTCCCATTCGTCTTTGCTGAGGTCAACGCCGACTGTGTTGACTGGCTGGTGAGTGAGTGGAACTTCTTGAACTTCAGTGAAGGAAAAAGCTAATTAATGATAAGAGCTGATTTTTATTTTATTATTTATTGTGTGTGTCCTGTTAGGTTAAAGCTGACGGTTCAAAGATCACAATTTGGACGGACACACAGAGAGTCGGTCAAAACATCTCCACCAAGGGCATTGGCACCAATGATAGGATGATCATCACCAAAAACTACAAATACAAAGAGGGTGGGTTCATCGTGCACACACAAACTTAAAGCCATATAAACAGTGGCTCTGGAAACTGACTGAATTACTCCCCTTACAGGATCCTCCGAGGAGAGGGCTGTCTTTAGCTATGCCTGCACTAGAGACTGCTCCTCCGACTGTTTCGAAGTGAAGCCAATGATGATGATGAATAATAATGAGAGTACTGGGAATGAGGAGAGGACGCCGATATCGGGAAGTGCTGAGATTACGGTGAATGAGGAGAGTACCTGCATTGCTCCAGTGGTCCCTCCATTGACCATTCAATTTGAAGAGGTACGTCACAGAAACTAGAACATTAAATGATTCATTGAACAGGACGTTACAATAATTATATTATAATGTCATTTTAATATAGAAGTTCTACATTCTAGTTTTCAAGATGCAGAAAATCCCTCTGGGGACCTTTTTTTTTGTTCTCCCTAAATTTACATCTCCGTTATTTCTTTTCTAATGAAGCCAGACATGCTGGAAACAAAATAAACCTCATGTAAAGGTCAAATTACAAGACATAGCAGCCCAGCCAAGCTCTCTTGCCAATTGTTGTGGAGAAATTGCTGAAGTCAAAGGTCAATGGTGAGGTCAGGAGTTCAGAAAGTGTTCAGGAGCCTCTGATGTCTTATGCTGTATTATTTATTGACGCTTGGCCAAGGAGAATTAGAGACACTCTCAAAGTTCATCAGAAGTGCCTGAGTCGGTCTCACATTCTGCCCAACTCATCCTGGTGGATCGACTTTAAACCCCAAGATAACACCACAAATACTACACGCCCAGAATTAGTCACAGAGAATGTCTTTACCCATGGAGGTGTTATTGTCAGCATGTTCTAGTCTGGAGACACAGATGTCTGTTTACGCAGATTGGACCGTCAACAACAAGCTATCTATTATGTCTATGAAGGCAGCAACAGGTCTCTGTGACCCTGGACACCACAGTGTTGAGATAGACTGGCACCTACTGTTCCCAACCAAAGACAAACAACTAATACTGCTGAGGACCTCAAGGATAGAAAATTCCATAATACCAATGACTAAAAGTCAGTCCCAGATTTACTCTTGTCCGGCGGCTTCTTGTTCGCTCTTTTTCTGTTCTTAGCTATTTATTTATTTATATAGCACCTTTCAATGACAACACAGTTAAAAGCAAAAGGTAAAAAAAAGGACAGCAGAATAAAAAGGATAAATGAATAAATAGTCCAATTTGATTCTAGAGGCCAGGTGGCTGAATTTGTTGGCTGCAAGCTAGTAAACATCATGGAGCCAATGATCCAAATAAAATACAGTAGCGTAGGTGTATTCCTTTCTACAATGTTCAGGGACACTTGAAACTGTCAAACAATATATGACTTTGAAATGCATACGTGTCATGCTACAGGTGTCCATACCGACGGTTGGTGCCGATGTGAGCATGAACCTGTTGCTGCAAAGTCCGCCCGAGATCACCGATGACAAGACACTGTCCATCACCATCAGCATCCAAAGCATAACGTACAACTGCGAATCATCCATGAGCATGAAGCAGGAGGTGAAGGAGGAGAAACTTCTGGCTGGGAAAGGTGACTTTAATCCTGTGGATATTTTTCTGAATCTTGAGGTTTCTGCCTCCAAGAAATAATAAAGTAAAATCCCTTCTCTTCCACTGTCTCTGAAAGATCTGTCCATCCCTATCCTGATCCCGTTCAAGGACTACCGTAAACACCTGTTGGACTGTGACACCATTAAGGTGTCAGCCGTGATCGCTGACAAACAGAATCCAGAAGAGATATACTACGCTGAGCAAGACATTGTGCTGCAGGACCCTCCCATGTCCGTTACCGTGAGTAAAACACCACTATCACTCTTTAAAATCACGTCTGAGACATCCTGCGATCCTGCTTGGTTAAAAATAGTATAAAGATCAAATTAAACTAGTGTTTGCAGACCGAGCTGGAGGCAACACGTAGTTGGTGGTGAAAAGTTTCTATCGACTGCTTGCAGCAAAAGCATCACCTGAAATATTTAATGAAATGTTCTTTAAGTCTTTATGCATGTCTCCATGTTTTTACTGATCTGTGTCGGTTGAGCCTGCAAGCTCCAAGCAATGACTTCCAATCTACCATGAGAGGGTTATGTAAGAACGATGTGTTCAGTCTTGTGTGAGCTAAATCTGTGTGTTTCTGCAGGGTTCACACACACAAACAGACATTTGCTTGCCAGAAGTTGCCGCCTTTCGACTCCTGAAGCTGCAGGAAACAGTCCATGTAGTTTAAATATAGATTGCAAACTCCTTGTCTTTAGAAGATACCTTTGATTTGGGCCTTGCCAGACTGTTTCTCTCTATTGTATTTTGATTGTATTTGCAAAAATGTGTTTGTGTTTTAGGTGTCCGATCACCCCAAGCAGGACACGGAGTCAAGTGCACAAGTGATTTTCAAAAACCCGATCGACGAGACGCTGACTGGCTGCTCTCTGACTGTCTCTGGAAGTGGCTTGTTCAAAGAAGAGGTTAAATACAAGTGAGTGTGTGTGTGTGTGTGTGTGTGTGTGTGTGTGTGTGTGTGTGCATAACATAACTTCATGAGGGTGTCAAATACTATTCAAGGTTTTAGCCCGGTGACGGTGCAAACAAGTAATTTCTTTCACAACTGATCAATCAGTAGGACTGTAAAATGTCACCAATAATTACAAAAGTTTCTTTCTTACCTCATAAGCAACCAATATTAGTATCCCTAACACATATAGACTGTACACAGAGTTCACAGCAACACCAGGCAACACCAAACTTTCTGTTTTTTCCCCCAACAGGACTCCCGATATGAAGCCAAACACTCAGATAGTCGTCACGTTCTTCTTCAATCCCTACAAGTCCGGAAAGAAAACTCTCATGGTCAACTTCGGCTGCTCCATCTTCAGAGACATTACAGGCAGCTGCACCGTTGATGTCAAGCCACCACAGGCTGCGTAACGGTCACAAAATGCCGCCTTCACGATGTATATATATTTCAATGTTTCCAAGGCTTAAGATATCGTGTAGTCTTTGGTGATACATGCGGTATGACTTCAGTCAGATGTGGGTGTAGGGTGTAAAAAGGCAGCGAGCTACACAATAAACAGAAACAAAGAGTTATGAATGAAGCATGTTAACGGCACTCCTGTTACGCCTTGTATGGTGTTAAATATTTGGCTGTACCTTCAGGTCTGCACCTGTATTATTTGTTGTAGTGTGATAATGTTCTCTGAAAATTAATGAACACACTTGTTTAAAAAAAAGTCTGATGTCATGTAAAGAGATGTCCAGTTATTTGTCACAAAGTACTTTGAAGTTAAAGTATTTGCACCTTATTATTAGCATATTGTTATTTCATAATTGATTTGAGAAAAGGGTGAGTGACTAACACCCAATAATTAAGAAGAAGTCTGACGGGGTAAACGGACACGAGACAGATGATCGTACCGTTTGGAAACCATGGTTATCCCTGCACAACATTTCAGGTGTCCTGCCTAAATCCTGCCTAAAAAAAAAACACACACACACACTCTCTTTCTCCCTGGCTTTTAACCAAGTTGAAGTATCTTAGCATTTATCTTAACCTTCTGTGATTATGGCATTATATGTATTATATGTTAATTATTGGTCAACCTCAGTTGTTTTTAAATGTGCTTTATAAATAAAGTTTGAGTTGAGTTGAAACATCGCGAGTTTTGCTTCCACATGTTTCGCTGTCACTCCCTTCACCAAAATAGAAACCAGACAACTGCTGCTCTCCATCTCATGGTGCGTTCACGGCCGTGGGAAACACTGTTTGATGACTGACTCATTAACCAACAAGTTAATTCATTCCAAACGAAGTGTGGATTTCTATAGGTTACATATATATACACACACACAATATATACAGCGTGCAGCATAGTGTGTATTCTAAACCAGGGGTCTTCAACAGGTGGTCCGTGACCCTTAGGGGTCCGCCAAGCACTGATTGATTAACATGACCAGCTGCTATTGGAGGGAAAGAAAATTGAGATCAGAGCTTGTAACTATTCCATCTTAGTGTTTGATTCACATAGGTATATATTTCCTTTGTTCCAGATCATGTCTGCTCCTGCTACTTCTCGTCGTAAACGCCTAAACAACCCTGACTCCTCTAGAAGATCTGAGTGATGTTGAAGAATGTGGTGACAGCAATGATGCAGATTTTGAATTACACAAGCACGTATTTGTTCAGTACAGTATTTTTTCATATTTTTTAAAGAAAACAGAGATCCTATAGTTCAAAAACTTGACGTGATAGAGAAAAACTGAGACCAGTTTTCTATTCCGCACCCAGAAATTAGTTCAAAACAGCGGACAGACCTAACTCCCCAGTGTAATAAGTGTACACAAATATTCAGAAATGCACCAAAAGTTTGGATTTACTTTCAAAGAAACCGAAGGAAAACATGAAGCCTGAGGATGACATGATCAAAAACACATGCAGGATAATAACCCAGTATATAAATATGTGAAATAAAAGGCGAATAAAGTAAATATAAACCTATATATTTCATACACGCACACCTATATATTTCATACACACACACCTTTATATTTCATACACACACACACACACCTATATATTTCACACACACACCTATATATTTCATATATACACACACACACCTATATATTTCATACACACACCTATATATGTCATACACACACACACCTATATATTTCATACACACACACACCTATATATTTCATACACACACCTATATATATTTCATACACACACCTATATATTTCATACACGCACACACACACCTATATATTTCATATATACACACACACACCTATATATTTCATACACACACCTATATATGTCATACACACACACACCTATATATTTCATATATACACACACACACCTATATATATTTTCAATCCACACACCTAAATAGTTCATACACCACACCTATATATTTTCATACACCACACACACCTATATATTTCACACACACACCTATATATTTCATACAAACACACACACACACCTATATATTTTCATACACACCTATATATTTCATCCACACACCTATATATATTTCATCCACACACCATATATTTCATACACACACCTATATATTTCATAAACACCTATATATTCATCCACACACCTATATATATTTCAACACAAACCTATATATATTTCATACAACACACCTATATATATTTCATACCACACACCTATATATATTTCATACACACACCTATATATTTCATACACCACACACACATAATATTTCACACACACACCTATAATTTCACAACACACACACAACCTATATATTTTCATACACACCTATATATTTCACCACACCCTATATATATTTCATCCACAAACCTATATATATTTCATACACCACCTATATATCATAAAAAACACCTATATATTTCATCCACACACCTATATATATTCCATACACACCTATATATAGTTCATACACACAACCTATATATTTCATACACCACACACACCTATATAATTTCATACAAACACCACACACCATATATATTTCATAACACATATATATTCATCCACACACCTATATATTATTTCACCACACACCTATATAGATTTCCATACACACACCTATATATATTTCATACACACACCTATAATATTTCAATACACACACCTATATATTTCATACACACCTATATTTTCATCCACACACCTATATATATTTCAAATCGTTCCTTCAGACTCGAAGCAACTAGTTTTCATTCAGCGCGCGTCAAACGTCCCCGCATCGGGGATTAGTATTCTGTTACCCTGCCTAAGTCGCTCGCTAATTCGACCAAGCTCATTTGCAGTAACGTCGTCCCTGTGCCCCCAGTGTGCGCTGCTTGAGAGCCATACTCGACTTCGCATACTTCGTTATTTTAAGACAATACACATCCCTGGCCCGGCTTCTATATTACTCCTCACTGTCTCTAATTTTACCATCTTTGGAAAGTGTCACTCCTTGGATTGTCTCGGCATACAACCTCATTCCTCATGCAATCCGTCTTCCCTGCCTCTTCGTTTCATCTTGCTTAACACCACCACTCTTCTCATTCTCACGTCCTATCGCTCTTCACGATGCGCATCTGCTGGTCCTCCCCCTCACCAGATGGTAATCGTTCTGTTCATCTTTTCCGCGTCTGATACTCACACACGTTTACCCGTCTACTTCATCTCCTTGGTCTGTCGGAGCAGTGCTCTCACTTTCCCAGGGCTCTACCCGGCTTCACCCCGGGACCGTCTAACATCAGTTCTCCCCTCCTCTCAATGACCCGGTGATAGTAATTGCTTATACCTCGAGCTCCCCTCTTTGTCACTTCGTAGTGAGGCCGTTGAGTATCACCTTGCGTCCACCATCCGGCATAGCACCAACTCACCTCCAATTAGCTAGGTGATTACGAGATTATCATTTACGCTAGTTAGGCTAATTCACACCTATAATAGCGAGCCGAGAAGTATGGAGGATGATGTGGTATGTGCTTCTTGGCAGGGAAACGACCACGAGCCTAGCGCACATACCGGCCTACAAGATGTGTAAGATTGCACAGAATGAAGAAACTTTTTTTGAAGATTCTGGGTTCATGAGACCTAGATGTATGTTAAAACTACGACACCATCGATATGACTTCGGGCTAGCGGTGTTGTTTCTCACTCGTATGGTCTTTATTGATCGCGAGCTTCGTCACTCCTCCCTACTTGTTGATCTTATTTTATTCGTCTACGCAACAGGCCTAGATATCCGTAATATTTGTCAATCCACACACCTAGATATTTCATACACGCACACACACACACACACACAATAATTTCATAAAACACCTAATATTTCTCAAACACACACACACACACACACACACACACACAACACACACACACCACACACACAACACACACACACCTATAATTGACATCATGCGTCCAAGTCTTACAATTTCCGACAGTCTTGAACGCAGCGTGACGGGGAACGAAACCGATACGCACCGAACCCCCCCACGGGCGCTCCACCTCCACCTCCTCCACCTCCTCCTCCACCGAGCAAACTCAAGAAGTTACCAGATCCTGCCGGCAACTCCTCTGGACCGAGGAGAACCGCGTGTGTGTGTGAGTGTGTGTGTGTGAGGCAGCAGAGTAATGTCAGTGTTAGCACACAGCACAGAGCACGTCCGGAGCCGGTAGTCGTTTGGAGCAGAACACCGGTGTTGTGAAGAAAAACGCGTCCGTCCGTGAACTCAGCACCAACGGCCGGTGAGCTAACGAGGCTAACGTTAGCGGCTAGCCTCCTCCATTAGAACTAACGCTCGGAGTTAGCACCAAGCTAGGCTAAGCTAACGGAGCTAACTGAGCAACAAAAGAGTGATTAGTCAAAACAAAAACACAACTATGAATAAATATATTTATATAAATATATAAAATACACAACTACACGGACACAGCCCGGGGGTTAAATGTTTTTAAATGTTTTACTGAGAGTTTAACTGTCAAACACAGTTAGCAGCTAATGCTACAGGCTAGGTGAGCTAACACATTTAGCATATCAGTGTTTGTGATTATTAATTATTATAATTAAGTTTTATATTGACAGCTGCCTCCACCTGGCCGAACACCACCTTTATGAATATTTAAAAAACTGTCTGTTTATAAACATGGAGGTTATTTAAATATTAAAAACTGTAGCATTAAAAAATAAATAAAATAAATAAAGTTTAAATTAACATTTATATTAAGGCCTCTAAAAACAGCTGAGGGTGAGGTGTGGTTATTCAGTGTGATCCGGGTCAGCAGGTGTTGACCTTAAACAAACTCTCTATAAAGCAGATTTAACATTTTTATGTTGATACAAAAGCTGTAACATCTAAATCAGGGGCCACATACTGCACAGGTTGTAAATATTAATTTCACTGCTTTATAAAATGGTTTTGAGCTGCTACTGGTAATTCAAATAATACTTTAAACTATTTTAGTTACAATAACATGGTTTATATGACACACACACACACCTTCTGATGTGTAATACAATAAAATAATCCCAGTTTCTGTTCCAGGTTTATTTTTATTAAATTTATTCTGCATCTTCTTCAGTAGTTTGACTTTTTCCCCGTCAGATCTGGATCCAGTTTGTTCCATTTCAGCCTGTCAGAGCATTCGCCTCTGTAAACAGATCACTCCTGGCACATTGTAAATTGCCTTCAAAATAAAAGCACTGATTGTACTGTATTGATTTCTAATTTCTGGGTAACCTCACGCGGGCCGGATGTGGCCACATGTCCAGGTCTGGTTTTAAGTAAACACTTCCCTGCTCTATATGCTCATAAACACTGAGTCAGTGTAATTTTCACTGTTTTATTTGTTTATTTATTCGCAGATTACTTCTTTCTTCAGTTGGGCAGCACCCTAAACTCTTTTTACCCCCTGCTGAGAGATGCTGTGGGATTTTACAACTCCTCTATACGAGCAGGGACGCAGCGATTAAACCGTCAGCTACGCCGAGTGTTTCTGACGCTGACGATCAGTGTTTGAGTTTAGATCAGCGACTACAGAACAGGAAAAAGAAAAATGTTACATAACGCCTGTGTTAAGGTCACATTCAGACCGGATCGGGCGCCGCAGGATGGTACGGCGAGGTGTCTGTGTGTGCAACAATCGGGAAATTACTTTTTATTTCTCTGATTAACGGCGGTACATACACTCAGACAACCTGTTTTTGTGCCGTAGCGCAGGATGCCGTCTGAATGCGACCTAAGAGATGTTCTGTCAGTGCGTCTTGGGTACACTCACCTGTTCTGGTGTAAACATCACGTCTGTAGGACAGGAGGAGGTATGAGACGTTTCCTTCCATCTTCTTCATCGTCATGTTTCATCTTTTCAGATAAAAGTTAAAAAGCAGAAGAAGAAGAAGAAAAAATGCCTCCGAAGCAGAAGTCCAAGTCCTGGGAGGAGCTGAAACAAGCCGGGAACAATTGTTTCAAGACGGGCCAGTACGGAGACGCCACCAACCTTTACAGCCAGGCCATCAATGCGCTGGAGAAGTCCAGTAAGTCCAAACACAGCGTTTGTCTGTTTGTAGTCAAAGCAGCATGGCAGCGTTTGCAGCATGGCGAGTGTTCATCCGGACAGTGACACAACACGCTTGATGTACGAGAAGAAGTCGGGTTACACGAAAGCCCCGCGTCATATTTTGTTTTGAAATTTTACAAACTGATTTCCTTTTTTTCAGCCGGCTGTCTCAGGATCTTTAAAACCACGTGGTCCAAAAACCGAAACATTTTGTCTCTTTGTGGCATCAGAGAACAGCAGCTCTGTGTTTCTGTACCTTCGACAGAAAATATTTCACGTGTCCTGACGCTGTAACAAATGTTCTGTCCTCTTCTGTAGCCCTCTGTTATGTCATTGTGGCATTTCAGCACAGATGACGTACAGACAGACGGTTTATGTTTATTATTGTCGCTGGGACAAACAGGATAAAGAACCGTTCACAGCTTTTTTCTGTGTTAACAAGGTAGAGTGATGAGCTAACTGGTTGCAGGTGTGCTCTCACCTGGCCTCTCTCCTGCGCCTCCTCCACAATCATCATTTGTCAGTCGTCCTTTCGTTTTTCTCTCCATGTGTCTCCTAAACGGACGAATAATTTGTGACCTCCTGTTTCCTCTCAAGGTAAAAAGAACCCGGAGGATTTGGGCATTTTGCATTCGAACCGCGCAGCAGCTTACCTGAAAGACGGCAACTGTGCAGAGTGTGTGAAAGACTGCAACACGTGAGTGTTTTTATTTGTAATTTATAGTCATGGGTTTAATTTAACTCTCAGTTTTTGTTCTTTGAGTTTTAACTGAACGTTTCCTCTCAGGTCTCTCGAGTTGTTCCCGTTCAACATCAAGTCTCTGCTGCGTCGTGCCGCCGCCTACGAAGCTCTGGAGCGCTACAGGAACGCTTACATCGACTACAAGACGGCTCTGCAGATCGACTGCAACATCGCGGCCGCTCACGACGGCACCAACAGGTACGGAGGTTTGTGGCGGACGCTGCGGGTTCGTGTTCGTAGTTTTCAGATGTATCCAAAAAGATACGAGACGTCAGGTATTTTTCAAGGCGCCAAAACAAACATGAAGTTTGGAAACGGTTCTAGAGAATGACCCCGACGTCCTTTAAGCTCTTTGTGACTTTGTGTTCATTGTTCTTCAGGATGACGAAGGCGCTCACAGAAGCAGACGGTCTTTCGTGGAGAGAAAAGCTTCCTCCCATCCCCACCGTCCCTCTGTCTGTCCGAGAAAAACTAACCCAGAAAACTACAGCAAGCGCCGCCCCGCAGCCGAACCCAGCACCACAGCCGAACCCAGCACCCCAACAGAACCCAGCACCGCAACAGAACGGCACCAAACAACCAACCAAACCTGGTAACAAGATCCACTGTGTGTTTTCTGTCCTCTACTCGAGACTAGAGCCGAGAGATGACTGACCAACAGACTTTGACGGGTTTGAAAGCGAGTAACGATCACATTCTTCTCCTCTCGTCAGCTCCCAGCGACAAAGACAAGAAGAAAGCCCAAACCCTGAAAGAAGAAGGCAACTCCCTCGTGAAGAAAGGCGAGCACAAGAAGGCCATAGAGAAGTACAGCCAGAGCCTCAAACTCAACCCGACCGAGATCACGACTTACACCAACCGGTACGTCACGTCTTCGTCCACACGTCCAGATTTCTGAGATCTCGAGGTCGATGACTCAGCTTGAAGGTCGATCACCGTCAGCAGGCTGTGTCATTGTTGCTAAAATGACTTCAATGAATCAGACCCCCACATATTTATAGCCGAGGTTATGCTGTCACCTGGTGGACGAACCAGCCAGACCCACCGACCTGACCGGACTGAAGAATGTGGCTGATGTGGCTCGTGGATGAAATTCAGTCTGTAATCTATAGACTGTAATATTGATGTGTGTGTGTGTGTGTGTGTGTTATCAGGGCGCTGTGTTACCTGTCGGTGAAGCAGTACAAAGACGCCGTCAGAGACTGTGACGAGGCTCTGATGATTGACAGCAGCAACATCAAGGCCCTCTACAGGAGAGCTCAGGCTCACAAGGAGCTCAAGGTGAGCGCCCGCACCTCCATCACCTCCACCACCGCTAACATTAAAGTGTCTGTCTGTCTGGAAGGTTTCATGGAGACAAAATAATTGCTGCTGTTCCCCGTGGCGGCGTCTCCTCATCAGTACTCAGACGAGACGTCACCTCGCTGCTCGCAGCGGCGTGCAGTAACGGTTGGCTGGAGTTATCGTAGCTCCATATCAGTGAGGGTAGATGAAGGTGTAGTTTACAGTCAGTACGTTTACATGCAGCAAAACATTTGGACTTTGCCTGTAAACACCTTAGTCCGACCTACTTAACAGACATCTCAAAATCGGATACAAACACCTAGATAATTCGTTCATAGTCGGCATTTTAACGCCGTGTATACTCAGCAATCGGATCTAAATCGGATTTTGCATTCTGTGCATGCTCGAGAATTTCCGCCGGGGTGAAAGGAGACGTCGTATTAAATCGTGGTGTTGTTGCCAGAAAAGGTCGATCGACAGGAGGAAGATAATGCACGAAATGTTTGCAACTGTCCATCTCCTCGCACCCCTTCTTTGTTTGAATGCTGTCGGATAGTTTGTTGTTGCTGATAAGTGGAGGTCAACCGGAAGTTGCTCTTTGTTGACAGGGCTACAGAGCCACGTACTGATTGTCTCAAACATTTTACCGAACGTACCACCAGAATATATTGCAGGTACCACCGGTATAACAGACGTTAAAATACAGTGACGGTTCACACAGGAAGAAGAACCTGAGCTCCTCGGCTCCTGATCTTCACTCCTCTTCCTTTTAGTTTCCGTTTGGAGTCATGATTGCAGTTTTTTGTAACTAATCTTGGATTTAACTGTGGATCCTGAAACTGAAAAGTATTTTTATTCAGTTTCTTGTAGTACTGATGCTGTTGAATCTTTAAAATGATGAGATTCCTCCATGTACCGTATTTGTACCACAGTTTAAAATCACGTGTTAATACCAGGTATGAATGGGTTCATCATTTAACTTGGTTTTTTGCTCTAAAGATTTGTTGACTCCAGTTTTGGAAGAGTCTGTCACGAGAACTGAGCAGTGACGTTTGTGTGTTATCTATTCAAAGAGTCTTCAGTGCACCAAAGAATCGATTTTTCCGTCATTATTCATGGTTCAAACTCCCGGATCTGTCTGCGAACTCTCTGTAACCCGTCGTCATTGTTCCTGCAGGACATCAAGGCGTGCGTGGACGACCTGAACAACCTGCTCAAAGTGGAACCAAAGAACTCGGCCGCCCTGAAGCTGCTGCAGGACGTGCAGAAGAAGAAGTGATGACACATCAGGGACTCTGGAGACGGCGGTAAGGATCTGTCACTGCGCTGCGTTACAGAAAGAAGAAGAGGACGAAGAATCCCTGACGTCTTCACGAGCAGCGACACGATTCGACCGTTTCAAAGTCAGAGGACGCGAGCGCGCGTTTCCCAAAAGCTTCCCCTCGTACCGAACACGTGTTTTGATCCCTTCGACTGTCGCTGGAACAAACGCGAGCTCGGCCACGAGACGCTTCTGGGAAACGCAGCTGAGAACTGAAGAAGAAAGAATGTTTGTATCTCACCAGTTTTAAGTCACTGAGTATTTATGGTTATTTAAAAGAGCTGAAGTTTATTGACACATCAGAATTCTAACCGAGAATAAGCTTTTGCCATCGCCGTGTGACGTGACGTTTAGAAGGCGGAGCTCCTGCTCGACAACTAAACTTAAGTTCACTGTTGACCTTGAATTGTTGATACCTTGTTCGATAACACGATAAAAAGAAATCAGACAGACACAGCAGCATTTTAATATTCTGTCAAAAAACAACCAACCGTCTTTAACTCTCTCTCTGTCTCACTGTGATCGTTGGTCGACTGCACGGGAGGCGGAGGAAGAGCGAGCTGGAGTTTATTCACGACTTAATCAGTCGTGGATGGCGGCGTTCTGATTGTAGATCTGTTTTTTTAATAACTTCAGTACTTTGGATAGTCAACGTTTAATTAACGGAGATTGTATTGTTTGAAACCTGAGCAACTCGAGGTCCGCTTACTGCCATCAACTGACGCACGCTTCAAAACCATCGACGTACATCATGTATGTCATTTAATATCTATTAATGTGCATTATAATGTGAGATTTATTTGTAAATTCACTTGAGTATTTAGCATATCTACCACAGGTAATATTGACATCATCTCACAGAAAAGTACTTGTTGCAATACTTCCCATTATTATGTATTATTCTATAGAACGTCAGAGTAGAACGCCCATCACTAAATACCCGAAACTCGGTGATCCAGTTTTCTGGAGGTTACCGAGCGATTTAATCGCTGCGGTTCGACCCACCGCCACATCGAAGCCGGCTTCACGTCACCGGTGATTGTAAAAGGTTTATTCTGTGTTTGAATTACAAGAAATCAGCCTTTTTTCTTTCACACCATGTTCTACTCTCAGGTAGTTTATTTATCCTATATTTGGTTTTCTGAGGCTTTGAGTGAACGTTTGTCAGAGGATCGATGTTTCTGGTGTTTACGTCATATCGAGACGGATTGAAGAGATCATAAAACTCAAGGTCTTGTATCTCTGAACCCTCTTTAGTCAAACTGGTCGTCATAACTCTGATATGACGTGAACGTAGCATCGGTCTTTATCCTGTTTGTCAGTTTATATTGGTAAGGTTTGGTCCGATACAACCCGTGTCCTGCCTCGTGTCAGGATGTCTGAATGTCTCGTCACTCTGACAGTTTACTGATCAGTTTGTTTCCTTTCCATTTGAAGGTTTATGAACCAAGTGAAACTGTCCTCAGACGGGTCATCATCAAGTACTGTCTCTTATTTTTTTTCCTAATATCCTTGTTCTGTTGTGAAATTCTACTGTAGCTCGGCCGTCTCCATCTTTGCCCAAAGTGCCTGTTTATCATCCTCCGTCTGCTACTTTGGATTAGTTTAACACCTCGAGCTCTGCTCTCTCTCTCGTCTGTAAGTTACAGCTACACTTAGGATTACTGCCCGACCCCGCCTGCAAACTAAGATCCTTTTTTTTTTTGTTTGTTTGTTTCATCACATCTGATTTTTGTCGACCTGCTTGTGTTTTAACTGCAAATAAACGTAATAAACAATGATTGTGTCTTTTTTACAGCTTTAAACTAAACGTTTGGGGAAATTTCTTGAGGTTGACCACTCGTAACTTAGCATAAAGATTGGATTGGGATTTGGGTGTGAAAAGAATTTTATAATGTGGGGATACGTGCCAGAACATGTCCTGACTCTGAGTCTGAAGTTACGGGCCTGGCTAAGAACACATCCCCACCTGTTAAACGGGTTTAAGTGGTGAAGCGGTATAAAATCTGTACGGTGATGCAGATGTAGCGTCTTCATCGTGCCGAGGTTCGAACCAGCAACCTTTGTTCCCCGTGAGGCTGCAGCACCACACGCTACTTGGTTTGAAATATTTGATCCAACGTCCCCAGCTGCTCATGCAAACAACCTCGTAAGTGCAACTACCAAAAGAAGGTAAGTGAAGTTTGTGTTGGCAGCGCGCTCGGACGTGACTTTTCCCAGATCTGGTCCAATTCAAACATTAAAAAGGAGCATGGGGCAATTAAAAGTTGATTAACTAGGATTCATTCGAGCGTTTAATGTTTGAACCTGTTGCAGATCAATCGGAGGTGTTTTCTGCCCTTTGGTCTTCAAAAGAAAAGAAATTTGCATGTCGCCAGATTTGCATTTTAACAGTTAACAGACACGATCAGGGAGAACACGGCAGCCTTCTGTTATCCGGTTCAAAATTTGCATTTCTGTGTCCACCAGATATGAAACATTAACAGCCATGGAAGCAAACAAAGTGGATCAACGGAGTAACGTTAGATTTGCGTAAATATTGGAGATAAATTTGAAAGATTCGAGTGAATCAAAACAATGAAAATGAAGTCATGAACTTTGTATTTGAAATAATTTAGGCTGTATCAGAAATCAGAATGCTGAGAGGATTTTTTTTGGGAAGATGTTAAAGGTACCGACCCAATTCATCGATTATTTCCCCTTGATTAGTTTCCAAACACTTGACCTAAAACACCGCTGTGGGAAGATACGAAGTCATCGAGTTCCTCAGTAAACACACGGACCAACTTGAGCTCCTTCCAGACGGAGACGGTTTTGTTGAGTCCATAGAGAGGACAGACCAGGTCACGGCAACTTTTAGCTCGAAATTTGTCAAAAACACGACCCACTACCTCATTACTGTTTTGCGCAATGTTTCTTCCACTGGACGTTTGCTTTCTGTCCCTCTCTCAAACAAATCGGACACTAATCAAATTAAACTAATTGCCGTTATTTCGCAGTGACCATGATGAAAAAGCTGACTCATGAAATAAACCCAAGTACCGACTCCAGTGTTTTAAATTTGGACCGCAGTACCAATTTTTTAACCACTAGATGTCGCTGTTTACAAGCAAAGTTACATGTTTCGTTTAAACTTTTTGGAAGTTTTCTCTGACTTCCTGCGTGCTGTGCAACTTCAACCAAGAAACTCAATGAGATAAAAAACAAAACAAACAGAATAAATATAAATAAATCAAACATTAAGAGGCTAGAGGTGATAATAAACAGAACAGGGCTGATTCGGAACTGATAAAACCTTTATTTCACTTTAAATTGTCTTTTACATTTTGTCCTGTTTATAACATGTAAGGTGAAACTAGTTGGATTTTTTTTTTTTTTTTTTTAAAAGACATACACAAATCTAGTATTACGTCAATAACCAGGATGGGGGAGGGGAAGTGTCGAAGGGTTTTTTTTGTGTTTTTTGGTAATTTTTTAATCGGCGTCCTTAAGCTAAGTCTAAATTTTCACAACCACGTGCGCGCTAAGCAATAAAACCGTCACAGAAGCAAACTTTTTTTTTTGTTTTTTTTTTTGGGTTATTTTTTTTTTTTTTTCCTTTTTATTTTAAGCAGAATACTGGTCAGTAAAAACAAAAAATGATTTGAGATACCAGATATACAGACAGGCTCGGTGCCACATTCACTACTGCATGGGATCATTTTTTCCTTTAGAAAGCGTAACTGCCTTTTTGTTCAGCTAACGAGAAAAAAGAGCGGCAGGGAGGAATAATTACTTTTACCTTTTTTTTTTCTTTTAAACGTCAGTGCATGAAAACATTTTGTCCCCAGCAAAAAAAGAAGAAAAAAAACAAAACAAATAAACACTGAGACACATGACTTTTCTACACCTACAGAGTGGAATGTCGAGATGGTTAATGCCAAGGTTATTGTGACACTGAGCGGAGGAACAAACTATCATTCAACTATTTCTCGTCTGTCAGGTTGGTTGGACGATATTTCTTAAAGTTTGGTTTGGGATTTTAAGATTTTAGGAGTGAGTACAGGCAGGATTACCACTTCAAACGTTTGAATTATTAAAGAATCAGATCTGAAATCAGTCGAGTGTTCTCTCTTTTTCTAAACGCAGTCGAAATATCAAAAAAGGCCGACGCGTAAATATGTTTATGAACTCTTCCACAGGTAGATAACGGGCCGATCGGCTTCACGGCTTCCTTTGTTTTCCGTCTCCAGTTTGACAGTTTTAACCTTAAAATTTGATTTGGTCAATGCAGAAGCGGGACGTTGCGTTGGGTGTCCATCCGCGGTAGATTCACACGGTGATAAGATGACGGCACACGTTCTCGTCGGACCATTCAAGCAGCGACCGGAAACTTGTAGACTTGTCGGTACGAGCAGTAAAAAGGGGCAAAAAGGAGGGAAAGAAAAGAAAAAGCTCTGAACAGCAGCTGACTGTAACGGCTTCAGGGTTTCCATTGCAAGCGGGTGTTAACATCAACAACAAACCGTTTGTTTTTTTGTGATTCTTTTTCTCCAAAAGACAGATTTACAGTTAAGCTCTAAAAACGTTTTACAATTTTACAGTTTTTTCAAAAACCGGAGTTTGATTTCTGTTAAAGACGAAGAGCAATCGCAAAAACAAGAAAGAAATGAACCAAAGTTCAGGGACGAGGACTGGACTGATGTTCGACAGCACCTTGACGGGAGGCGGATCCAAAGGAAGCAGGCGGGTTTTTATTTTTACTTTATTTGGATCAAACATTAAGATGGAATGTTTTTTTTTTTAGTCTTTAATGATTTCTCAAATCAGTTTCAGCTCCTTTTTTTTTTAATCTGGAGAATGGCATCAAATAAAACTCGGGGTTAGAGAGTGAAACAGAAATGTGATTTGATCACGCAGCAGGTGAAACGCTTGGTTTGTTTTTTTTTAGATTTGTCAGTGTCACAATACAGCCTTGTAGGAGCACCCTTCTGTATGAACCTCAGCAGAATCGTACTGCTGTTCAAACACACACACCCTCCCAGCTGATTCTTTATTTTCTTTTGCCATCAAACTCAAATCTGGCGGCGAGGTGGAGGAAAAACTTAAGCATCACAGTGTTTGTTGAAAATAAACGGACAGTTTAATAACCTTTGTTTGTTGTTGTCGGTTTTGTTTAGAGTGGAATAAAACCAGCCAGTACACTAAGAAAAGCCAAAAAAAAGAAGAAGGGATGGACAACTATATATATATAAATGCATTAACTCGCTAGAGAGCGGAGGGAGGGGAGGGCAGAGGAGGTTAGGAGGGAGGGAAGAACGGAAGGAATGGAGGAGACAGATTAAATGAAAAGGCTAAAAAAAACGGGAATGTGAACTGAATTTGTGGTTCTGGATAAAAACCCTCCCTGCGTGCTGTAAGACTTGACCGGCCAGTGGCTTTTACTCTACTGGTCCGCCTCGGAGTGCCATAATAAAGAGGGAGGGTGGAAGGAGGGACGGAGGGATGTTTGGGCTGATGGACTTCTTTTTTTTTTAAATTCCCTCTCCTTTTCTCTTTCATCGTATCTGCTCGTGAAGGTCAGGTACTATTCATGCTGTTGGTTATACAGAAGGGAAGTTGGGAGGCTGGGCTTTGAAAAAAGTGGGACGAGGGAATGAACGGGCTGTTTTATGTGTACGAAGAAGAGGAGAAGAAAGAGGAAGAGAGATAAAAGGAGGAAGAAAGGAAGGAAGGAAGGAAGGAAGGAAGGAAGAGAGTGGGGATGGGTTAACAGTGAAGTGCGCTCTAGTTCTCTCCGTCGCCGGTCTCGCCCTCGTCTCCCTGGTTTTCTGATGTCCACAGCTGCAGAGAGAGAGGAAACAGTCAGGACAGTGACGCTGCTGCACGTTTCATTCACATCGTTTATTGTTCGATAAAAACCAACAAAGACTCGATGCTACGAACAAATGTAGTCTGTGTGTGTGTGTGTGTGTGTAAACCCTGATGTCTCATTCTGTTTGTCCAAAAACTAAATTAAAAACACATCGAGTGTTTCCAGGGAACACACTCAGTAGATTATCGATTCAATCCCACACACTCCCACTGCAGCAAACATTCACTACAGTTTTCCTTTTCTATCATTTAATAAACTGACTGTAAATGCACATTTTATATTAGATTCAATGCAGAACAATTAAACCCTGCCAGGTTAGACACACTAACTGCATCAGGAACTTTTACTTTCATGATTAACAAGCTTCTTTTTTGTCTGATTCAACGTTTCCTTCGTTCTTCTGACCCCTTTGGTTGTTTGTACCGTGTGCTTATGCATTCAGGCCTACCTCCATCAGGAAATGTGAATAAAACGCTTTTGTTGAAATCTCGCAGCTCTGAATGACTTTACAATTTATTTAGCATCAAACCGTTGAAGTCTTAAAGTGACGGTTGCATGTGTCATGCATATTTACTATTCCTGCACCAAGGAGGAACCAATAAAACGTCTCGGTCGGGTGAGTCACCGGACATGAAGTGGTGTTTCTTCTTTTAATGATTTATATCTTCAGGAGGAAGTGACGGGTCAGAGCCACAGGCAGGAAGTTCGGTAGAAAATGAGGAAGTATGGAGAGACGTTACTGGGTTTGGACGGTAATAAAAATATAGAATATCGCCAACGTTCTCCTACAACTTCAAATCAAACAGTCTGCAGTTTTTTCTTGTTACTGATATGACTAGAAACGGGTTTGTTGATGACGACAACAAGACCCAGTCAAGTACGACGGTGCGTTTTTGGCTCCACGTGTTATTTTTTAATATTTGTTTGGTGTCATACTCACAGTAAGGTTGTCCCTTAGTAGCTGCATGATCAGCGTGCTGTCTTTGTACGAGTCCTCGTTCAAGGTGTCGAGCTCGGCGATCGCCTCATCGAAAGCCTGCAGGGACAAACGGAGAGCATTACAGAGAACAGTGTGGAAGTGTCTTAAAGCTGCCAGCAGGGGGCAGCTCCTTTGGCTTGGAGTCTTCACTCCCATTTATGAGCCCAGTAAACAGTTTCCTCGTCAGTTTATGGTCTCAGTCTCTAGTTTCAAGTCTTCCTCCACACGGCATGATGTTCGTTTAGTAAATTACGGTTCTGTTTGGACGTCCTGACTGGACGCACAGTCTGAACTACACCCTTTTCTCCAAGGCGCTTTGATTTCAGACAATCGTATCCAGGATCGACCGGACCTCCTGATCTTGGCTCACTGTCCGTAAAACATTCAACATTCAGTGCTCTTAGATGAGTTAAAGTGTTATGAACCCACCTGCTTGGCCAGAGAGCAGGCCTGCTCGGGCGAGTTGAGGATTTCGTAGTAGAAGACGGAGAAGTTCAGGGCCAGGCCCAGCCGGATGGGGTGTGTTGGCTGCATCTCCTTCTTGCTGATGTTGAAGGCGTCCTGGTAGGCCTGCTGAGAGTTCTCCACTGTGTCTAAAGAACACAAACACACCGCACACTCTTACTCTGCTGTCACTGACAGACAGACGACCTTCGTCACTAGAGGCCCCCGTTCACTGTGATCTGAAAGCAGCCACCGACAACATTTTGGAGCCGAATGTCGACATGTGAACATTGGCAACTTCAACCAACTGATGTTGTAGCGACCAGCTGTCAGATTTACCGCCACCCGCCTACTCATGTTTCCCCCACAGTTAACACCAGCATCCAACAGTCCAGACACAACCGTCCACAGAACCTATCCAGTGCAAGTCCGCCTCCAGGAAAGCAAAGTATTAGTGTCTGAGAGCTCTCAGTGTTGCTGGTCAGTGGAGGAGACGACGAATTTTGACAATGAGTCCGTGTTGTTAGCCTGGAGTCGTACCGGCGGACTGCTGTGGTGTCTCTTTTTGCGTTTGTGAACTGACGTGTGAGGGAAACTACTCCCGAGCGGTGTCAAACCTGCTACAATATTTAAGCTGGTGTAACGTTGAACCACGTGCACCATCGACTACAGCTGAGGCTGATGGGAAGGCCATCAGTAAACCAAAATATTTGGTTTACTGACCAGTGGTGCAGAATCACCAAAGTTATTATATTTCACCCTGTGGGGGGGAATTCTGTGCCACTCCATCTTGCGGATGCAGAAACATTTGACCCTGAAGCTTGACCTGAAAGAAAGGGGATCAACAGAGTTTGAAGGATTCATCCTCTGAGGACAATGAAAATTTAAAAAGAAAAAAAAAAAACGACGCAACAGTCCAATCAATGTTTGAGATATTTCAGTCTGAACCGACCCAACGAGGATCCACCAATCCAGTGACAACTTCCTATACGATGGCTACTTTCGCTTATTGTCATGACAACCAGAGTCAGGTGACTGATAACCTCCACAGGTTAGCGTCTCTTAGCAACAGGCTGAATGAGCGTCTCCCGTTGTTGTTAGATATAGATAGAAGACAAAAGAATGATGAAACGATTGGGTCATCCATCTGTGATCTCTATCTGATGGTTCATATGTGACCAAACGTCATCTCGGATGCACCCTATAACCCCTCGCTGCCATTAGTCCCTATGCTGAGGACGACACAAGAGGAAAAATATCAATGTCTTTCATTTCCGTTTGTGCCTGAAAGCAATCTGGCAATAAATATCTTATTAGTTTAGTCATTAAAAATGTTTCTGTGGCGTTTCTGGAGAATCTGAACATCTACCACTGTTGGCGGTTGGTGCAGACGCTGTAGTAGCATCAATGGATCACCAATTAAACCGAGAGCTTCCCAGCTCTTAGCAATAAAATGGCGTCTTTACTGCGAGCGATAAAGTTCTGTTTATTAAAGAAGAATATTTACTCTGAGCAACACAGCAAACAGCAACTGACTGTGTTTGAGCAAGAGGTCACACGCTGATTAGTTCGGTGCCACGTGGGGTAAAGAAATCCTCCGTTTAAATCAGCAGGTTAACGAACATCACACTGATTGACTGAATCCCGCTGAGGTCCAGGGCTGCTGCACTGAAGCTCAACTTGAACTTGACTGATTTATCCAGCGACTTGATTCTGTCCCCTGAAAAACTTTGAAGAACAAATGAGAGAAAAAGTGGATCTTTAAACACTCACCCTTCTTTGAGTCCCCAGAGGCCACCTCTGACAGGTATCTGAAGTAGTCTCCTTTCATTTTGAGGTAGAACACCCTGCTCTCCGCCTGAGTTGCTATGGGAATGAGGTAATCGCCAAGCAGGTTCTGAAATAGACAGACAGGCGACCAGAAGGGTTCATAAACAAGTCAGGCCAGAAAATTCTTTATTTATGCACACAAAGAAAGTGCGCTGACAACTTAGTGACAGATGGTTTTACTAATACGCCTCATTCCGCGGCAGCCAAGCAACGACAACTAAAGAGGAAACACCCAAACCTCAATTACTCTTGTAGAACGGAGTACACCATCACATTTTGTTCAGGACGCTTCTTTTTGTGGTGTGGACAATGTTAGACCACAACCCTTCACGTAGTACTGATGGGCTTCAGAGTCTCTTTTGGTGGTCGCCAACGACACACTTAAGCTCCCGGAATGCTTCTTGAGATGCTCTGGAAACCTCTTCGACTACGTCCGACCATTTCTGAAAACAACAATTTGGGATTCGTGCCCATTCAAGCTGTGTGGAGGTCAGGAAGGAGCCTGGGTTTGAACCATTTCATGTGTCCAACATGAGCTCAACACCATGAATGTATTCCAGGAGAGGCTGATTGAAAACGCATCTCCGTATTTAAAAACACACCCGTCTCCACCATCCAGCGTGGCCGTGATTTCGTTCTAAAAACTTATTTTGATGTATAACCACACCTCATCGAGAGTCACTCTGTGGGTGCTCAGGGCTCAAGGGTTGCCAGATTACCACCGGCAACCATTTTGAGAAGCTGGCATCCGATTCTGGGTCAACCCCTTTTTAAAAACGTGAAACGTAGAGACTAGCTAGTGAACACTATAATACAGATGCAGCTTAAAAACATCATGGTTTTGTGATCTCAGTGAGTCGCCTACATCCACGGTTTCTTCTAACACTCAACAAAACACCAGCGAGTTGAGTGAAATGTACAATTACTTTACTTATTTTTGAGTCAGGGGGTGAAATGTTCGACTGACATCAAGAACTGAAGATGGACAAGGTAACCGATAACACTGAAGATTCAAAGTCTTTCCTCATCGCTAAGCCAGACAACCTCTTTTTGAAAGTTAGCGTCGAGTGTTGCAGTTGGGCTGAGCATCTTCCTCCTGTGCGAGGCTCTCCCAGTATGTGTGTGGGAGGATCAGTGCACAGACAAAAAAACTCTGCTGTTTATAGAGGTTATCGTTACTGTTCGTCAGCCATAAATATCTCGAGGCAGCTCAGGATGGAGCAAAGTCACAGCAGAAGATTTGCAGACTAAATTGGCAACAGCTCTGGCTGAGCAACAGAACAAAAGCAACTTCAAACTCATAAATAATAAATGGAAAACGGCAATTATGGACTGAACATTTCATTTACAAGGAGGATCGAGTTGAAAACCCGAGACCAGCTTCGGTTCAGTTTACTGACTGCAGTAACTGGGCCTGGAGACGTCATGTAGACGCTAAACCAGGCTGAAATCACCGGATTAAGATTAACTACCAAGTCATCAGTTGTAAATTAACTCTTAGAGTTTGGCTGACAAACAGCAGCAGATTAGTCTCATTTAAACGGCGTACTCGTGTTCCTCTGGGGGTTTCCTGCTTGAAGACGACGACGATCCATTTTGGCAGACTGATCCAGAATTTTATCATCTCTACTCCTTCAAGTGTTACGGAGCCCACTCAGCATGACACGGCAGGCTGTCAGAGGTCTGCTCTGTTGGTGGGCGTGTTAGCCACTGCAGTGTGATTAACCAAAAGACGACAAGCAGAGGCATCGCTCTCGTTTCTTGTTGCCATCCGAAAGTTGGCACCAGTTGGTGGTGGTGGTGGGGCGCTGTGTTGTACCCGTCCGGGTTGTTTGTAGTCGACACATCCAGCCTCCATAGCAGGTCATTTATTTACTACGACGAGCACTATAAAATAAGACTGCCTTCTACCTACCTCAGTCCAATCAATAAGTTAATATCTTCTTGGTTAGTTACTGTTACTGACATGTTTTTGTCCTTTCTCTTTCAAAGCTTCCTGCTGCTTTAAGGACGGCACGTCTCCACCCGTCCTTCCCTCCCTTCATTCCTACAGCATCACATCACTGCAGAGGCTTGCAGTTTGACCTTGAAGATATTATTAGAAGTCTGCTCAGACACTGAAAATCTGAGTCTGCTTTGACCTTGAGCAATTTCTCTTCTAACCTAAGCAGGACCTGGCATTGCAAAGGTTGTTCAATCGTGTCAAAATGGCGATACTACTGGAAAAACTACAGCAGATATAATCTCTGCAACACTTTCTGACAGCAGCAACTCTAAATCTGAGCAGCTGAGTGAATGTCGCAAACACTGAGATTGAACCTACAGCTGTTTTTGGTGACAAAACGCTCTAATTTATCTTGTCGCTGCTTCTCAACTGTAAGTTTTCCCTCTTTCCCACTTCTGAGACACGTCGCAGCTCTCAGTTGTGTCTATCATGCGTCTCTAAGGTGATCATGTCAGCTAGACACGTCTTTTGGGCTAGAAGGACGTCTTGTTACGTCCTTGTTGGGGTAGCATCAGGACGCACAAGCGTTGACTCTACAAGAGATGTGTGGTCGCACTTGGTGGTTTGAGTGGTTTGAGCGATTAGTTTGTATTTGAATGTATTGAATTCATGTTTCTGTGACTGATACAACCCAACAAACAACTCACATTTGTGTTTGTAAAGAAACTGCACTGGTTAACAAAGTTCTGTTGTGACAGACTAAAAGAATATGGAACTCATGGCGGATATCGGACAGAAAACAGCACTGTGTTGTGAAAAACATGGGGCACCCCGGTGACCTCGGGATTAAGGCTTTTGTTTTTTTGCCATTGGTCCCCAAAGTAGACACAAAGACTAAAGTGATCATCTGATGAGCACTTTGGTTGGAGCATACTTATTTCAGACAAAAATTGCCACATTCCAGGTAGTAAATGACTTCTCAGGTGTAATTCTGCTCATATCACAACTGAAAAGTAAGATGATTGTTGCCACGGTAACTTCCCAAAGCCGTAAAATCACATCACGTGCTGTTATAAACCAATGGACGGCGGTTTGTGATCTGATAAGATTCACTCTCATGGATGTGTTATTCAAAGTGAACTTCCTGGATCACATTTTATCCTCTCTTCCCGTATCTGCAGCTACACGCCCACACCGATGCAGCCCCTTTAAATACAGCACCAGCCTGCTCCGGCTTCAGCTGGCAGAGGCCATTTACACCCCATGATACAGGCAGTCCACCTCGCCCTCTGCGCGCAAACTATAGGCGACTTCACATGACTCGTGTTGCCTCTTCCCCTCCGCAGCAAGTAAACACAAAAAAACTGAAGCGAAGACGCCCAAACTGAAGAAAATTAAAGCTTTGTTTGACAACTGCGAACAGCTGCCAGTGCTGCTGCTAGCAACATTATTGGTGTCTGCACGAGTAACACCATGTGATGGTTTTTCTTTGCTCAGCCAAAGGGATCAACTCCAGTCTGCTTACTTCCACCATCTTTCCCTCTTGCTCCCTATACTCCCAGTCCATCATCATCACCACCCATCTTGTCCTCTCTCTCTTCATCTCTATCCATCTTCACGCCCCCTCACCCACTGCCTGCCCTTTCCCAACCATCTCCGTACCAGCACGTCCTGGCAGATTTCTTGGAGTTCAGCCTCGATCTTCATACGGTATTCGCGTGCCATCTGCTGTTTCTTCTCGCTCCCATCCGTCTTCTGCTCAATGCTGGAGATGACGCGCCAGGATGAACGACGAGCCCCAACCTGAAAGGACATCAAAAAAAATAACTGACATTAAAAGAAAACATCATACATACATGACCAGACAAACATATGTATAAATTATATTTAGTATAACTACTTTGAGACATGGAACTGATGTGTCACAAGAGATATGACCCTAATTGGCCTGAATCGAACAGCGTGGCTTAGACTCACTTTGACGATTACCTTTTGATCGTTTAATTATCACAAACCTTCGCAGATATCTTCTTTGTTTGGAAATTGGTGTGACAAAGCTTCACCAGTAGACGGCGCCACAAGAGCACAGAAACATGACTCTCACTAAACCGAGTCAACAAGATCGATCACGTATGTGATCACAACTCAAACTGTCTCAGTGGAGACATCCTGCACGTCGTCCCGTTTCCCGTCACCTTTCGTGACATTCAATAAAGGGGCGGACAAATGGCGGAATACTGAGTGTGCATTTAATAGCACATGTGGGCGTGGCCTTATTTAATTTAACTAATTTATCACATTTTGGTTTATAAAGTCTACTGTAAAGTAGTGCTGCAGTTTTTGGATGAATCGTGGCGAATATAAAATAAGAGACTTCATCAATGAATCAACTATCTGGTATATTTAGACATGCTCACTCTGCATACATTACAGTCAAATGAATAGAACGTGGTCGGTCTTCTTTAAAAGGTTAAAATAACTGAAGCTGGAGTGAGTTTGAGGCCTGCTGCTGCTGCTTGTGGTTGCTCGGTACGTTTGAACCCGGAATCGTTGCTCGCGGCGATACATCAAGACGACGAGCTTCAACTGAACACAAAGCTCATTTTGTCCATCCCGGCCTTACAGTGCATAACAGCCTGCCTCCTTATCATGTGATTTATGCTATTCCCTATGTGACTTACATCATCCTCCAGGTTGGGTTGCATTGAAGTTTTAAGCGAGTGCTACACAACGCTGGAATAAAACTCAAGTCAAACCTCGAGGATAAATAGATACAGTGCTAGGAAACCTCAGGCTGCTCTTACATAATTTGTGCTTTTACAGTCCGACTATAAAATCATCACAAAAACAGCTCAGTGAGTGACACTACGCACCATAAATGCAAAGAGTTTAACTCACTGTAAAGTCTACAAATAATCAGCCGAAAGATTGTTCTCTCGTAACAGCACGTACTAAAGAGTACAACCACGCTTTGAGAACTGTCACTCTGTCGAGTGATGAGCCAATAAAAAGGAAACGTAACATACAGTCGAACTCTGCAGGCTGTGCCTTCATGTGCGGTTGCTCCAAACCACCACAGGAAATGTTTCCATAGAAAAATGTGGCAGTTGTTCGAGAAAGAACAGAGGCACTAACTTCTGAGGCAGACGTTCCAAACTGCTGTAGGTGTTAAAACGTTATTTTAAAATGCGACGTACGCGTGACGACATATCACGGTGAAACGTTTCAGGGCGCAGAACTGTGTTAATGCACATCGTGGAGCTGAGAAATGGATCACAGTATCGGTTTAATAACGCTTTGTTTTTTGGCCTCTGGTCAGTTTCTTATCGTGACAACTAGCAGCGACTAAGCTCGGTAGCTCAGAGAGACTGATTTCCAAACTTACCCGGACCTTCAGTGTCTCTTGACTTGCTCTAGACCTTTCATACAAAGTGTCATACGTCTCAGAATAATGACAGTTCTTCACTCTAGTTGAAACCTCACATGGATGCAGAGTCATCGGCGCCTCAATTTGTGCTGCCTAGACCGAATCTGCGTCTCTTTGTCGTTGCTTCATCTCCGTGGACTTCGCAGCAGCATTAACCACAATACAAACGCACACATGTACTCTTTATTTACATCAGATTCTTCTTATTTCGGCATTTTTATTCTTCACCCGAGTCTTCCGAGCATTTACAAACAAACAAAAGCCAGTAGCTGGATGCCATACCACGTTCTTGTAGGCGACAGAGAGCAGGTTGCGCTCCTCGTTGCTCAGCTCCTGGCCCTGCTCCGTCACGGCCTTCATGGCAGCCGCCATGTCGTCGTAGCGCTCGGCCTGCTCTGCCAGCTTGGCTTTCTGCACCAGGTCGTTCTTATCCATTTTTAGGCTGCAGGAGAGAAGAACAAGAGACAGAAAGACAGAGTTAGTGTTTGGATTTCAAGCGCAGAGGCTCGATTTACCAGCTGGAACAAGCAAAAAAAAAAAAAAAAAGAGGGGGGGGGACGGACAGAGAAAGAGCAGCGAGACACTGAGAACGACAGAAAGACAAGTGTGAGGAGTCGGGTGTGCAAGATCTGAGGGCCTGTGATAAAAGCAGAGCACGGCGAAGGAGAAACAGACAAAACCCACTACAGCGGGATGGCGAGAGCGCCGGGCTCGCGTCACCTTTTACAAACCGAAACGTGGATAAAGATGCTCGAACGCTACTTAATAAACCGTCAGCGGCTGGATAATATCTCATACGAAAAAAGTGACCAGTAGAGACTTAACAGAGCTTCATATGAAGTCAAAATTCAATTCCAGAAAAGTGGCTGCTCCCAGTTACTCCATCCCCGAGGGCTTTCTACTCTCCAGATGAATCTGTAGGTCTAAGTAGGCCACCGCCTCGCCTCCATCTCCTTTATACAGATCACACTACGGACTCTCCACAGACGACTTGAACGTCTACATTTGCATATCTAAATATCATAGCTAAAGAACGCGTGTTAGGAAATGCTAATGCAGTTTCTGTTAGAGGAAAGACTGCAGGAGAAAAGTCTGACTCTACGTGTCTACGTCCATCACCAGCCACACCAGAATCCAGCTCCACCCTCACATCAAGTGTGAGGACTTCCAAGTTTAGATGCTGATCTTAGTCATCACGCTTCCACCAGAGGGTAATAAAAAAGAAACACACCCTGTTGTGTTCATTGCCCCTGACCTGTGATTTACCAGAGGAAGGAGGTGTGGATGGGGTTTATCTATGGGGGGCAGAAGAGGTATGAGCTAAGATGAATACCAAGTATCGCTTGGTGTCATTCAGTATATTTCTGCAAAACTGTTCAAGTATTTTGATTTTTCTCCAGGCGATTAGAGCGACCGATATTAGATTGTTTCAACGAAGATGTCTCCAGTCTGAGCAGAGTTATTTCATGTTGCCACAGACACCAAACTCTGATCTAATACAGTGCTACGTTACAGAGGATGAACCACCTGCGGTCAGGTTTCTTTTTAATCCACCTCTTCGAGATGAACAATGCCGAAGGAGGTATCCAGAAATCAACGTCAGCGAATGTTTTTAGGCTTTGTTGAGTCATTTTTGAGCGTTCGACTCCTTTGAGTCAACATTTAGTAGAAACACCTTTGGCACTTTTCAGATCTGCAAATGTCAAATCAGCTGTTTTCCCCCCCTCATTGTTCTGTGCTCGAGCTCTGTTGTCCCACAGAGACCGTGTACGGCACATTTAAGTCCAGCTACAAAGTCTTGATTGGACTGAGGTATGACCGAAACCCTCCAGGACATTAATATTTGTTTTAAGCCATTCCTGTGTGGATTTGGCTTTTTGTTTCAATCATTCCTTCGCTGGAAAATAAATCTCCTAAATCACGGTTCTTTTAAAAAAAAGAGGCCGCAGCAGATTTTCCGCTTGGAAATTTTTTGTTTTATTGCATTCGCGTTCACGTCTCCGCGAGCAGCATCTACACAGCGTGACGTACCACCACAAGGCTTCATGCTGCTGTGCAGAGCTTTGACAAGCGGTCGGGAATGAGTTCAAAGATCGTTCCTTCAGTGTTTATCAAGAAGACGAAGCTTAAAAGAAGCTCTCTCTTCTTTAGGCCCAATCTGCTGTGGAGCAACTGGTCAAAACACCCATCAAAACTACGGATGGGTGGGTCGTTAAATTATAACCAACGTGCATTAGTTTGTGACCATCGTCTTGTCTTAAAAATATATTTTCCTTTGTTTTTACTGCTGCCTGGGTGTGGCACTTTCAGTTGCCTCTTGTCAGAAACACAGGGGCAGTTTAGTGTTTACCACAACGCTACGACATGGACTACATGTTCAGGTTACACCCTAACACGGAGCTGAAAGGTCGTGTAGAGGAAATGAAGTTCCTGTTTAGGAACCCCTTCACACCATCCCTCATTGACAGAGTGGTTTAGACCACTGTTCTAGTCACCGGCTACACAGCATGCTAAGTTAAGCCAATGCACTCCCAAACACAGCTCGATTCGGGTTCTCCAGCTCTAGTAATGCGGCGATTAAACGAGATTTAAACGTCATAGGTAGACCGAGTGTTTCTGCCAATGACGAATCAACAGAGCAGTGGTGATATAGAGCTTCAAAGCATGAAAAGGAGCAACGCGCCATCTTTGCTCTTTCATCTCTAGTGGCCATGAATCTGGGAAAGGTAACACAGATAAGTGTGTGCACAAAGAACGAAGCACTCCCACTGTTCGTGTCTGAATATGGAGGACCGGGGCGGTTGTGGCCGCATTCATGAGCAGCAGGGGGGGGAACATTGGAAGAATAGAAGTCCTCCACCAGAGCTCTTCTCGCATGGACAGTGCAGATTTACAGCTGGGATTTTATTCCAGTTTGTTGAAGCGTGATAGAATAAAAATAGCCATATTTTTAAATCAACCATCATTCCTGAATTTTCTCAGTTTTGGAAAACTGTGCTTATATTACGTGTCTCAAACGTACATCATGAAATTTACCACCAGCTCCTCAAAGCCCTCCACATTCAGTGTTCAGTTACCCATTGTGACGTTAAGTATCAGATTTTTGTATGAATTTTATCTCTATAATAAAATATTGTGTTGCGTCAAGTACTTAATCTGGTCAATGAGCCAAAAACAGACATTTGTGTCGGGTTATTTTATCAATTAGCCAAAACAATACTGAGTCGTAGTAATTAATATTGTGGTTATATTTGTATGATATCATATTGTTCATAACTTTGCCCAATCTGGATTCTACACAAGAGATTTTGACTTAACTGACATTAGCCCATCGATAGAGAATTAAAGTTTCTTCTACGGTGACAGTTAAAGGTCCAGTGTGTAGAATTAACCGGCATCTAGTGGTGAAGATTTAGATTGCAACCGACTGAAAACCCTTCACCTCTCCTTCTGGGTTCAAACGTGAAGAAAAAGAAACTACAGTGGCCGTAAAACTTAAATGTAACAGGTCTTCTGTAGAGCCAGGGTGGAAAAGGACCCACTCCCTCTGGAGATATAGTTATGAATATTATATCCCATTTCTGTCAATAGATACCCTTAAATGTCACACACAGGACATTTAAAAAATGACATCCAGTGTGCTCCAATGTTAGCAATGTTTTCAAGACCACAGACTTCCATCAGGACTTTAACATAACTGGTGTGTATTAGAATAATGAGAATGCCACGGTGGTGAAAAGATGCTATCGGACATATTCAAAACCTGTCAGTCAAAGTTTGATCCTCTTACGCTCTTGCTGTGATCTGCAGAGTAATTATTAGCCTCTCAGCTGGGAGCGCACCAAAGCCACATTTCAAAGGGCGACTCGTAAAATCAATTAACTGCTGCTGATATTGAGTGCAGTTCCATTCGTTTAGGAAAAACCTAAACAAATTGGTGAGACCATTAGTGTATGAGATCATTATAAATCTAGACACTTATTTCCTCCATTATCAAACAAACTAACAATCACAGAAGAGACCGGAGGTCCCTCTGAACTGTGTTGACACAAAGGAAATCCGATTGTTTTGTATTTCCCAACGCCACTGTGGTCAGTTTGATAATCATGCATATGACTGTAATAACTTAGAATGATCATGGTGAGAAGGTGTTTGCTTTATGAATTTCACAAACCTAAATGAACATTTTAAATTATACTGCACAGCATTACTGGCCTTTTAATGCAACACAGACCTTAATCATTAATAAGCAAACCATTTGAGTCGCTTTCTGTCTTCTATACGATCATGTACTAAAGATCTTAATATTTGAGTCCGTCTATCTCGGGTTCGAGGAAATAGCCAAGGGCATTTATCACCATTTTATAGACCAAACTACTAATCAATCAATCAAGATACGTCAATTATGTTGGCTTTTACCCGTCAGTGCCATTTTTATTTTAGGACACTGTAAGGTGTGTTACCAAAATCTAACAAATGCATGCTTATAAAAGGTGACTATACTGGACTCTTTACACGATAATGATACAACCATAGGCAAGATGGTGTTTTAATTTGTATGGAAACACCTTGCTTATGAATAAACCATTACAAAAGTATGATTATAAGAAAGGGAGCATGCTTATAAAATAAACTGCACACCTGTCACTACTCTTGCAATAATAATATTTGTATCATGGTCACTTTCTTTGCAATATTTCTTACACTATGGTCACTTTACATTACAATACTCTATATATCATGCCACTTTTATCCTCAGTACTTGTCTGTTTTGAAGGTTGATTGTTTTTTTGTGTTTATTGAAGGTTATAGATATTTGTTTTTCTTTTTTACTCTTTTCTAATTCTACACTTTCCTCTGCTGCTGTAACAAGTACATTTCCCTGTGGTGGGATGAATAAAAGTATATCTAATTGGTCTCAGGTTCATATGATGTTATGTTTCCATTAAAACTGAATAAATTCCTTTTTTACCCCCTCATATTTTTACTGTCGTGCCTTAACATGATGCATTTAATTGTAACAATGTGGATTTGATGGGGCACAAGCATTAAAATATGTACAAAAGAAAAAGCTGGGCAGCATGTGGCATCCAACGCGGACAAACCGCGCTGTGCCTTCGAGGCTAATCGGTGGTTAGCATTTAACACCGGGGTTTTTAAAAAATAAAACAAAAATCACGCGCTACGTGCGCATTAATGAAGCGTTAAAAAGGTTTAAACTGATCTCAGCTCGGCCTCCTCCTCCTCCCTACCTCCCTTTGCTTGTCAACTACAATCAACCTGGCACGCTACCAACACGTCCGACCCGTGGAGCTAACTATGCTACATTATAATGCGCACCGAGGAAAATGGGGAACGAGGCGACGAGACGCGCCCCAGTTTCAGCTGACACAGACGGCTTGAAAAAAAAAAAGAAAAACCCCAAGAAAAACAAAATAAACAAGGTGTCTACAGGTTAGAGAAACGAGTGTTCGACGTGTGGTCGGCCTGCTGAACAGCTACGCCCTCCTTGTCGCATTCCCCTGCGGAATTTTTTAAGATGGAGCTAGATTACCGCCTAGCCTAGCGTGCTAACTAGCCTAGCGTGCTAGGCTAGTTAGCACGCTAGGCTAGGCTACGTCACACGGGCTAACAAACGGCCGCGGGGTTTATAACGCTTCATGCTACCGTCAGGACCTAAATAACAGGGCGTTATGTTCCCATTTTTCACAATAACTCCCTCCAATGTTAGTTAAATGACATCGAAATAAAGATTTTTAAAGTATTTTAAAAAGGGAAAGGGAGCGGGGGGGAGGGGACTAACTAACGCCTCACTAACGGTAACGGCCGTGACGCCTCCGAGCTAAAAAAAAGAAAAAGAAAAAAAAAAGACGTTAATTCTGCCGTTGTTTGAATACATGAGGATATATATGATATGTATTTATGTATATATAGTGGGATGGTGCCGTTATACGTTCTCCTGTGTTAAGCTAAAATGTCTGTCAGCGGCGGCCCAGCGCACTAAGCTGTCAAAATGGCCAGACTCGGGTGCTGGTTCTCCCCCCTCCTCCTCCTCCGCTACACGGTCACCGCCGCCACCACCACCACGCATGGCAAAGCGGACCGGAGGAGTCCGCGGCCTTCGTTTGAAAACACGATAAATAGCGTGTTATACAGCGCGGGAACACCGCGGCAGGTGTTTTACGGGGTATTTCTTCCCCGGTTTGCCCCCCCCCCCACCACACACAAGTCTCGGCCTAGAATCCGCACAGCCCCCTTCGCCACAATGGGAACCTTCCGCCGCCGCAGAGGCAGCGAACGGTGCCACCGCTGACAGACCCGCGTTACCCCGCAGTTAATCGAGTGATATGCAGGTGAACTCACATTCGGAGCGTGCTAAGGAGTCCCGGGTTTAGTCTCTGGTCGATGGGGAGTTTATCAAGCCGTCCTCCGCTCGCTGGTCACGGTGTTCAGGGCAGTACCACTTCCGCCTGCTCTGACACTTCCGCTTCCTCTAAAACCCCACCCCTCCCCCCGCCAGTATCCATGGTGACCGCGCCAGGGGGTTTCCTGAGCATCTTGCGAGGGGCTTTGACGTCATGAGGGCCATGGCAACCGCTACGGGGGATGACGTGCGCCGGTCTCCGTGGCAACTGTCTCCATGAGGCCGCTGCTGCGCTGCTGTTGTATCTGAGTTCACCATCATGTCTCCTGTTTTTCTGTTTTATCTCCTTTATACCTTTGCAGTTATGAGTTATATCATGCTCACTTTGTTTTGTAATATTATTTATATTATGCTCACTACTCTTGCAATAATATTATTGTTTGTATCATGCTCACTTTCTTTTGTAATATTATTTATATTATGCTCACTACACTTACAATAATTAGTGAAGAGTGCCCACGACACGAGTCAACTATTGGGTTTCTTCCTACTTATTATTCATCTTCCGCCCTTTTTTCGAAAATTAATGCAGCCCACAACGGTGAGAGGACCCCAACAAATTATATATCAAAACGTGCGTTTTCAACCCGAATCCAGTGCTATTACCCCCCCAAAAAAAAGACATTTTCAACAATGAACTGCTCTGGCATACTTTCACTGAGAGACTTCTTCACTCATCGACAGCTTTTACCGTTTTTAAACTATCAAGGCTCAAAGTTGAGCAGGTTTTTACTCAAATTTCTGGGTTTATAATGGGTGTGTATTGCGCGGAATGTTTGAGCCTGAGTGGATGACATCATCAGCTAGAGTGAGGAGCCGAGAGAAAAATCAGTGAAAAAATAAAACGTATCCGACTACCGTGGCCTCAAATGCCCCACTACAGACATGATTTATACATAGAAATGTAGGAAAATTTGTCTTCTCACTCACATTCGTCTGCTAAAGCTGTCAGCCTTATAGTTTTGGCGTAACACACAAAGATGCGCCACCAACACCCATCCACAGCCCCATAGACTGCCATGTTAAAAAGGCAGGAACATTTCTGGAGGAAAGCAGAAGTAACGCTTCTTTGAATCGCTCTAAAGGTCACATTTCTTCACTTTATCAACACAAAATAACTATGTAGACGTTCAGGAAGGGCTCAGGATGCTCCCAGTGATTTCGGTTCAATGATTGGAAATACGGTTTGGCCAGAAATCCTTCCTGTTCGAGGGGTGGTCTCAGCATCTTCTCTCTCTCTCTGTCAGCATTTCCAACTGACATTCTAACAGGTGCAGTAACTGCTCTGCTGATTAGGGCCGGCAGGCAGAAGCCCAGCGGCGGCCATTTTTGCAGTTATTGGCACTTAATTTGAACTCGTCTGTCTAAAATGACAGAGACAGCAGAGCAGCTGGCGCGTTAGCTGTAAAGACATGCTAATTGCTAACATTAGCGGGCAATGCTAATTAGCATTAGCCACTAAGAAGAACTAAGAATTAAATACATGTTAATTGCTAACATGCTAAGACCCCCGGCAACAGCCCACTCGTCACTCTCTGCGGGAATTTTCTAGTAGGTTATTTATATCATGGTCACTTTCTTTTGTAATATTATTTATATTATGGTCACTTCTCTTGCAACAATATTATTATTTGTATCATGGTCATATTCTTTGCAATATTTCTTACACTATGGTCACTTTACATTACAATACTCTTTTTATATATCGTGCCACTTTTATCCCCAGTACTTGTCTGTTTTGAAGGTTGATTGTTTTTCGTGTTTATTGTAGGTTATAGATATTTCTGTCTGTTTAATTTCTGTCTGTTTACTGTGTATTTTGCCTTTTCTACTTTTTTCTAATTCTGTAGTGTATGCTACACTTTCCTCTGCTGCTGTAACAAGTAAATTTCCCCTTGGTGGGATGAATAAAGTATATCTAATCTAATCTGACACAGCTTTGTGTGGGTTACACTGATTTTATACTTAATAACGAGCAGGGCTGTTTCTCACCACACTCCACCTACACAACCAATGCAAACCCAGAAACACTCAACACCAACAATCGTTATTTTATCTTTGCAATATATTTATAATACATGCAAAACATGAACAAATACAAGCAGACACAAGAGGATGAAAGCTACAAAACATGAACAAATACAAGCAGACACAAGAGGATGAAAGCTACGTCTGTAATTTCTCTGTCTTAAACCTCATGGATAATGATTTTTTTTCCCTCCATGTTTAGAGTTGAATGATATTTAATAAAAAAATGATTCGCAAAGCTTCAGTAAAAAATAAATAAAAAAGTAAGCTGTGCCTAACTGAGCAACATGTCAACATGAGAGCAAACTAACATAATTTTAATTTGGCCTTTACATGAACTATATTTATACATTTTTCTGTTAATATATTTTCAACAGTTTCACCATTGTCACCTTTATTTATTTAGTTAGCTGTCTGTCTATTTATAAATCTTAGCCCCCATATTATGTTTTTTCTTTTATTCTGTCATACAATTTAATGGGTTTTATTTTAGTATTTTGTTTATTCATTTAATATATTTTAACCTGCCTGTGTTTCCTCACTGCAAGACGTTGAGATGGTGCTTCCTCAGTTTGTGTTGTGCTTTTGTTTATATATATTCTATACAAATAAAGTCAGGTAAGTTGATTGATTGATTAATACTTTATCTTTTTTAGTTTGTTGATTTATTATCTATTTTAAGTGTTAAACAAGTGGCTGCGAAATGAAGCCAATACGGACGTGTAAATAACTGTAAAAGGCTGTAAGGAATTCTAATATAAATGTGGAAACAGAAAGAATGATCAGATAATAATCAATAATCGAATAATGAGTCGATCAAGCAAGCAAGACAAAAGACACAGAGAAAGTAGAGAGTAACACCAGACCAGACAACTGGTCAGGGAATTATTGATCAGTCAATTAATAAATCAATAATCCAATCAGTCAGTGACGCAAGAAGTTACTGATTGAGACGGTCAATTATAATCAGAATGACCAAATGTCACTGGACTGTAACTGATTACTTGCTGAAAACTCTCGTGCTGTGTTTTGTGTGTGGTGTGAGTGAACGTCTTAATGTCACTTGGCTAGCGTGGCAAATTTTTTCACCAGCAGCTAATGTGCTTAAAAGCTTTTGCCTTGCTGTGCCTTGTGTATGTGTGTGTGTTTGTGGTGTGAGTGGAGGTACAGATCTGTAAATACTGTATAGGCCATTCGCATTTGTACTTTTGTTTTTATATGTGCATTGAACTGGCCCACCTGGCACAGGCCCGGAGCCTTTGTATGATCAGGACAACTACAAATACCCTCAAAATGACACTAAGTATGATCAGGACAACTACAAATACCCTCAAAATGACACTAAAGAGACAAAATTACTTAAAAGAGAGCAAAATGACTACAAATAGACCCAAAACAACTACAGAGAGAACCAAAAGGACTACAAAGAGAACCAAAACTACTACAGAAAGAACCAAAAGGACTACAAATAGACACAAAACAACTACAGAGAGACCCAGAATGACTACAAATAGACCCAAAACTACTACAGAGAGAACCAAAACTACTACAGAGAGAACCAAAATGACTACAGAGAGAACCAAAATGACTACAAATACCCTCAAAATGACAATATAAAGATAACAAATGACTACAAATAGACCCAAAACAACTACAGAGAGAACCAAAAGGACTACAAATAGACCCAAAACAACTACAGAGAGAACCAAAAGGACTACAAATAGACCCAAAACTACTACAGAGAGAACCAGAATGACTACAAATACCCTCAAAATGACAATATAACGATAACAAATGACTACAAATAGACCCAAAACAACTACAAAGAGACCCAGAATGACTATAAGTAGACCCAAAGAATATTACTCTTCTTGTGTGAAGAGGAGCTGCTGCCTCTCTGTGCTGTACCTCACTGTAGCAGACACTAGATGGCAGTAAAGACAGCTGGTAGTTTTAATGTGGTCCAGCCTGCTCTGTGGTCGCTCCTGTAGTTTGATGCTGTTGCAGTGAATTAGTAGTAACACTCTTTATTAGATTTAATTTATACAGCACCTGTCAAAACACAGTTAAAAGGTGCTTTGCCTGGTAATGTCATAACTGCACTTGTTACAAATGTAACAATGAGAAAGTAAAATCAGGAGAAACATGAAGTGAAATAAAATACAAACATTGAATAAGTAAGATGAACAAATAAGACATGCTAGAACTGAATAAATAATCCTAGCAACGTTTTATAGAACTGAAGGCACGTCAGGGCGGTTTATTTATATAATCCATATGCTTAAATTCAGGAAGATGCTGCATGTATCTGTAGATGCTTGTGTACTTTATCCTCAATGAGTCCACTTTCTTTGCACGCATGCCATTTCTTCACGACATGTGCATTCAGATTGTCCCTGCAGATGTTTAAACACATGTTCTGCTTGTCATTCATCTGACAACTTAACCAGTTTTGCATGACCCAAAAGTGGATTTAAATTTAGATCATCATCGTCCTCCGCAGGAAGTGTTTCATCTCAACGTGTTCTACATCTATTTCGGAAAGGTTGATAGTCTATATCAGGAAAAAAAAAATACTGCCTGCCCTTAAAGATGTTGCTATTTTAACACAGAGAAGATTTAAAGATGAGTCATAACTTTAACTAAGAGTGTAGTTTTCAACTTTTGAGGAGACTATAACAAGGAGAGAGTATACTGTGAAACCCTTTGACACTGAACATGTCACCCTTTAGTCGACTGGTGTATATATTGTAAAATGTATGTTCTGGTCCTCCAAACTGTGGACACGCTATAGGAAACACACTGACGATGGATAAGTAACTCATACATATAAAATATGTAAACTGTCTCTTTAACCCGTGTGATAACATGCCTTTAAAATAACTGATCCTCACACATTGAAAACTTTTCTTCCCCATACAGTTTTATCAACACAGTACAGTACAATTTTTTTACACAATTACACAAACAGAAAAAAATGCCCATGCTCAATGCCCAAACACAATGTCAAGGACCGAAAAGGGACAAAGTAATTAAATAATTAATAAAGCAGATGAATGAAACAAATGATAGAAAACACTTGGGGATTTTAAGTAATCTTTGGGACATTATACTAATAGTTAAAGTAGTTAAAGTAGTATAAATACATTTAAAAAAAAGAATAAAAGCAACATAAATATTAATTTTTCGTTCTAATTGATTAAACACCTTATTGAAGGGAGACTGATGCAAACAATAATAATTGTATTTTATTAATGTGTAATATGTTTAATGATCAAATTGTACGGTTTTACAAATGTATGTTAATTCATTATTACAAGGAAGCATAATAGGAAGAATAATAATAAAATCATTAAAAATGAGTAATTAAAGTTTGGCTTTGCATGTGTGAAGAATTTCATCTGATATGCATCAAAACACTGAATGTCAGTTTGATCATTTTTTCGAAAATTATGCATATATTTGCTATATTTAATATGTTGAAATCTGAAAATCAATATTGTTTTTGTAGCATTCATTTCCCCAATATCACCAAGACTTGATGCATCATCACTTGCCCTGTAATTCAGCCTGCATAGCTGCTTTCTTTGCACTCAGCCCTGTGGTGTGTGTTTGATCACATTACATTTGCAGTGATGGACCCACGGGCTGATCTTCCATTGCTCACCTGATTGTCTCCAGGTTTACTCTGTGCACCTGCAGGAGAGTGACTGAGAGCTGCCTCGCCTTGATGCAAGAGTCCATTCTCTGCAGTCCTCAATCAGGCTGACAGAGTTTTAATCAATATGTTATGAAGTCCTATAACTCAGGTCTTGCTGTGGGGCTCCAAGCAGAAGAAAGATCTACTGAAAATCAATCGAGTCACAGTTTCTCTACACAGCTGTTTGGTCCGAAGGTGACTGCTCTGGAAAATAACGGGAACCAGAACAAGTGAGATAGGTGGAAGAGATACAGGAAGAGATGAGACTGCTATTAATATAATTCATTGTTTATTTACACAGGGCCACAAAAACAAACAATTATTATGAATATAAACACATTTATATATTCATTTTATTATTAAAGCATACACAAATGGTAAAATAATAACTGTTCCAACACGTACTTACCAAGCGGCTGTAAAATGAAGCCAACATGCGAAAAACTGCAGTTCCTCAAACGTCCACTTGAGGCTGGCTCCAGAAGTGAGTCATTCTCCATAAGTCCCCATGTTCAAATGTCCAACTTCCCAGCAGAAATAAACATGTTTACAGCCTGGTACAAAAAACACCTCACCTGTTCAGATTATATTAAAGGACCAGTGTGTCGGATTTAAGGTAACATGTAAGGAATATTACATTCTGAAAACAGAGCCTTTCTAAATCTTACACACTGGACCTTTAAGGCATAGTTTTACATAATTACAAGCATGGCCGCTTTGACTGACTGACAGGTGAGTGCTGTTACAGGTGGCTTGTTGAGCACACAGGCCTGTGTTATATCAGTAAGATGAACAGCAGTGGTGGGAAGAAATTCTGGTGAAGACTGCAGACCACAAATCAGAAAACAGAGACAGAAATGCTCGTTGGTGTTCTATACCATATCTATGTTCTAAAACAGAGGTGTATCTGTGTGCATGTGTGTGTGCATGTTGTCAACATGTTGGTTAATGGTCCTCGTCTCTCGTGCTGCAGATTGAATCTCAATCGCGTGTTGGGAAAATCCCAGGAGAGCGCAGGTTCAATCCTTCATCCAAGTCTTTTGTCAGCACTATCAGTCACTCTGAGAGAGAGGGAGAGGAAGGGATGGCAGGATTGTGTTTCGCCATGTAGGTGTGTGTGTTTTGTGTATATGTGAACAGATTTTGTGCATCTGTGTGTGTGTGTGTGCTTGAGAGAACGACCAGCTGTCTCCTCACTCTTATCATTCAAGGTCTTTCAAGGTTTGTGTTATAAACTAGACCACTTATATGCAGACAGTATTATTAGACAGTGTCCCAATTTGGTAGACACATTAACTCTAAGCAGCTCTCGAATCAGTGTGTTCACACAGTAAAGGCTCAGACACAGTAGTGTGTTATTGCACACAGCTAAAGATGCTCTTCTTTCTGTTTATACTCCAACAGGAGGAGGTTACAGGTGACCTGTAGGTGCAAGCGAGCATCCTCCTCCTCCTGCTGCTTGTTTGTCTTAACACATGAGTTAATATTATGGTTCACGTTAGCTGGTGGAGTCATGTGACAAGCTATAAACATATCCACACAGATTACAACTCTAACTCCCCGGCTCCCTGGTCCCTCAAAGGTCAGCACTACCAAAGACTTCTCGCTTGAATGTCAGTAGTGATTCAGCCCCCCGTGACCCTGATAAGGATAGGCGGTTATGAAAAATGAATGAAAGAATGAAAGTTCACCAGATTTGAATTCTACATTAGAAGTTTCATTCACAAAAATGTTACCCAAGAGCTGCCAAAGACGTGTCATCAGAGCCTATTTCACTCTCAGTGTGTAGATCAGGGGTCTCCAAACTACGGCCCGCGGGCCACATCCGGCCCGCCTAAACAATTGGAGTGGCCCACTTAACGATCCCAAACAATCCCTCTCAACATGGCCTATTTTTCAAAACTGCATTTTCCTATTATAAAATATCCACACTTAATGATTAAGCTTGGCATTCTAATTAAAATCTACCTTATTTACAAACTATTTACAGTACTAGCTCTTTTCATCCCCTCACACAATGGTATATTCTGACGTGACTTTGCTCGTGATCAACTTCCACACAGTCTGCCCGGGGGATTCAACATGGCGGGTCAGGGACGGCCACACGGTGCGGGAGGATCCCCTCGTGGGACCCCTCCCTGGCGCTGGCTGGCCTCCGCTAGCGCATTTCCTCCACGGCGGTGCGCCGCGACCGGCTCTGGGTCTGCTTGGGGGCGAAGGTGCCTCGGCCCGGAGCCGCGAGCTTTACAGCGCCCTCCTGCCCGGACCTCGGCACTTCCCGGGGCTGTGGACTTAGTGCTCGCTGCCCCCTCTCCGCAACTGTCCAATCGCAACGTAACGCAACTTTCACTTCCTCCCGCAACAAAATCGCAACAAAAATGTAAAAAGCACAGCAACTTTAACCGCAATTTTTTGAAAACCTGATGCAACATCAGGGATTTTAGGCCGCAACTATTTCAAAAAAGGCCGTGAAATCCTGGTGGGACTGATATCATTTCCGGTTATAGACTGACCCCGGCCCCCCATCACAGAAATGCAAGTTGATGAAAAAAGTTTGGGGACCCCTGGTGTAGATCATCACATTCTTAAGTTAAACTGACTTATTACTGCGTGAGTCGAGTTGCGGATGCGAACATGGCTGACAGTGACAGTGAGCACTCCAGCTCCAAACTGCAAGGAGGACTATTCAGGGATACTCACATGTCCACATATGATATTCACCAGGACAGTGTGGATGTGAGCACACTCACTAAAACGTTTAAGGAATGCCAGTGAGGCAGAAACTGTCCTTTGGGCAGCCTGTCTCTGTTTTTATGGCCCCTGCTTGCTTCCTCAGATTAACAAGAACAGAACAGTTATTTATAGAGCGCGCAGAGCAGCGGCTTAGCACTATTCCTGTTGTGTTTTGGATGCTTCTTTGATGACTCAAGGTGCGGAAGTGTGTATTTGTGCATATCACGCATGTCTATGTGTATAATAAACTGTCTCGTCGGCTCCTTGCACTGTCTGTCGAGTCAGTAGTATTTAAATTTGAGCAAAGTGTTTGTTTACAAGTGTATTAATATGGTGTGAATGTACATTTCTGTTTATGTATTTATAACTTAAATTGCGTGTACGTACAAGTGTATCTTTTGTTGTTTAAATGTATGCATGTGTTTGAATTTCCCTGCAGCTTTCTGTCTCTGTTAAGCGTTTTGTTGTGTGAATGAGTCAAAACAAGCAGCAGGTTCCTGTTTATTTCGGGACTGGCCGTACACAGAAACGGGACAGGATATTAAAGAACTTGCAGGAGGCCGGCTGGTTGTGGTGGCAGTATAACAATTGTGTGTTTCTTCTCAAAATAGCTCCAATGTAATGACACAGACTGATATCAGCGGGCAGAATCCACAATGATCCACGTGCACAGGACATAAAAATAGAAACGCTGGAAAATGTTAAATTGTGTTCTTTTTTTGGTTGTTACAAAGACTTCCTTTTTTAAAAAAAAAAAAAAAAAAAGAGCAGACCAGCTGGGTTATTAAGCACATAAGCACATTATATATGAGGTTTGCTGATAGATGAATTCGAGCTGTAGATGGATGCAAAGAAGCCGCTGAGAAAGCATCTCACTTCTAAAAATGTATATGAAACTTTAATGTATGTAAAGGACAGACATGGGGACTTGAGACTTAGTGACTTGGACTCGAGTCGACGCTTTTATGACTTGTGACTTGACTCGGACTTGGAAGTTTAAGACTCTGGACTTGACTTGACTTGAGACACGATGACTTGAATGACTTGTGTGTTATTTACATCATGTTTTCAGTGTGAATATGAAATGTATTTATTTATTTATTTATTTATTTAATTTTAAATAATGTTGATGATTACAATGCGATCATATTAAGATCAGATTATGCAGCTAAAATTACAACAATACGCCAAAGGTCACTTGACTTGGACTTGACTTGACTTGACTTGCCCAAGAAAAAAAAAATACTTGGGACTTACTTGTGACTTGAAGGTTAAGACTTGAGACTTGCACATGTGTGACTTGGTCCCATGTCTGGTAAAGGATGCAGATGATTTAAGCAGTTCTATCAAACAAATCTCTCCAGCAGCTTCAGAAATTCATCAAATTAAAGCAAACTTTTATGTTCTGTTGTCAGATGCTACAACAACAAACCAAGATGGAAAGTAGAATCCACAAACCTCTGCTCCATGAAATCAATTTCTTGCTAGCTTGGTACAACTATGTGATGATTTGTATCAATTTGATTCGATTTGACAAAACTCTTCCTAAAATTTGATAATTTAAACCATAAAGCAAGTAACTCGATACAGCACCTTCAGTTCCACAATAATGTTACATTGCCCAGCTCCTGTTCTGGCACGACACCGGCATTTGTCTGAAAACCTCTTCTCCCTGGTCGTCTAAAACAACAGCTACAGCTGGCAGCAGTTCAGCTTACTGAGAGTTAAGAGGGCAAAACATTTACAAGATATGATCCAGTTTGACCAAAATCAGTCAAATAGTTGTTGGTGTGTGGCTTAGTGGCATCAAACAAAGCACTGATCACATGATTACACGTCAGTGTAGCATCAAATGGTTTAAAATGGGGTATTTATGTTGTTTTAAGGTGTCAGTATTAACAGGGTTTTTCTGAATGACACTTGAAGCGACCTTGACTCTGACTAAACATTAAAATGAAAAAATAATTAACACAATCAAGAACCAAACATCATCTTTTGCAGCGCTAAATTGCAAGAGAGCGATGACATGAGATAAAAAGATTCACTGATGTTTAATCCCTCCTTGTCAAGAGTGCAGAACGTCTCTTAGCATCTCTCGAGTGAAGAAGAAAGAAAGCAATAACCACTCTGTTGTGTGCACGTCATCACTTCTCCCTCAAGACAGTCACATCTCCCATTAGAGCTTCTTAATCTCAGGACAGTGTCAGTGGCCTTCTGGGAAATCTTCAGGGCTGGGCGATGGCGAAATACGGTGCTGACGTCCTGTTGACTCAGCAGAAAACACTCCTGGAGCAGATGGAGGAAGACTGAATGTGTGTGTGTGTGTGTGTTTCAGTGATTCTGATTGGTCACAGGCATTTATCATACTGCTTACGGCTGTTTTCCAAGAAACAGAATCTCGACCTGCTACATCAATAATGTAATAGTCCGAAGTATCAGCCATGTAACACGCATGCCAATGAAATAAAGGTAATATCATAGATATGAATGCTTTACATTAAGAAATGGAAGCTAATGATGGAAAACCATTCCAGTTTCCGTCATTGTCTCCCTGTATCTTAAATCCAGCATCAGCTGTGTGTAAGATAGGATTCTATGGAAGTTGAAAGACCCAGGGCGAGAACCAGACCCTCTTCTTGAGGAATAAATACTTGCCGGCACACCAGATTCTGCTTTGACCTGTTGGGTATTTTTTAAAAACTCTTTGGGATTAAAAAGTACATTTATTTTCACATCTCAACCAAGCTGCTGCCTCCAAGAATTAGGGAAATAAAGCCAATGAAAAAAACTGCACTACACTGTAATACCTCGAGCACCCAGGTGTCATTTGGCCCACCTCAGGTCCACAGATGTTCTGCATCTTTACTATTTTTTAGATTAGCTGGGAGGCAGAAGAGTCAGGACCAGCATCAAAACGATGCCTCGGAAACCTATGAGTGATGTCATGCACGCTCTATCTGTTCTTTATACTGTCATTGGTCTCAGACATCTCCTGTTTTTATTGTAACCATATGTGTTCACTCAGAACTCTGTGGTACTACTTCATATTTATACAGAGACTGATTGAGTCACACTCCATTCAGGAAACAAGCATTTTAAAAGTTGTGTGTTTGTCATTTTGCAAACAGCAAACCTGCCAAAGCCAGATTTTCTTTTCTGTGTGGCAATGTTTTCCTTGTCCTTGATGGGTATTGTTGGGTATTGTCAGCTATAGTTACTCATTACTTGTCACTCTCTGCCAGATTGTTCTTCATGATCAGGCTGGACTCTCCAGCACTCTTCTCCGGACTTCCCAGAAACCGACCCTGCTTTCTGTACCCGACCACGAGTTCAGCTTCTGGCCTCTCTGGATTCCACCAGCTGGTGACGGCTCGGCTACCGGCGACTTGTTTCTGGTTCGTCTGCTTCATCGCCAGTTTACCTGCCCTCCGGACTGGTTTCCCCAGCCAGAGCCCCCGGACGTTCCCCGTGCCCAGAGAGACGATTTCCTCAGCTGTTGCTTTGAACTGTGCCATTTCTCATCTACCTGCCAAGTGTAATAAAAGTGACTTTCATTTATTACCTTCGTCCAGTGTGCTGCATTTGGGATCTTACTACACCGCTTTCATTACTCTCAGAATGAGGTGTTGCATTAAAAAACATGATCAGCCTCCTTAGCTTGTAACCCTTTACACAGGGTCCACCACAGGACATTTATCAGTTTGGTTTAAATAACTGTTCTCAGGCCAAACTAGGTCAAACTATCTATTTGTATTATACATTTCTTCTTATTGTTTCTTTTATAGAAATTAGGAGTGAGAAAGTTCTATATTGCGATATTTATCATCGACACGTGTCCCCAGTCTTTTGTATTTTACGCTCCTGCACCATACGTGTGCATACAGCATAATAAATCATATTTTAGAAAACAGGTCAAAAATGGTCACAGTTCTTTCCAAAGACAACAAAGCTATGAGGACAGAGGAAGCTGGTGGAGAATTGATCAGCCAGATGAAGAGAGAGAGGATGAAGAGGTGATAATTGTGAGTCTGAGCTCTAGTTTCTAGTTTCTATATAAACTGTTTGAGGCCGCGCCCCAATTTCTCTCCAAACTAGGCTGAAATTCCCTAAAAGGAACTGACTGCTACACTTCACCCAGCGCAACCGAGTAACTTCAGGTTTGACAGTCTGGGTCACACGCACACACATTTGTGGACCTGTGAATGTTGTAAATATGGACAGCTGTACTTGTGTATTTGTTATGATTACATCACCTATGATCAAAAACTAGTGAGTCGACAACTTATCTAACAACCAAACAGCCACAGTTACATTGCTCACTTGCCCAGCTCCTGTTCTGGCACGACACCCCTCAACTCCCCATCAGCATTCCCCCAACACACCAAGCCTGAGAACCTCTTCTTCTTCCCTGTGGTTCATTCCAGTTCATCTCAGAGAAGAGCTGCAGGCGGGCAGGCAGGCAGATACGATTTAATGGGACAAAGCTGCTTGTCCAAAATTAGAAATACCTCATGATCCAAATATCAAAGCAGAACTTCCCCCATTGGCAGCATTTTACTGATTTTTAGAGCACGGTTAAAAAAAAAAGTCTGCAAAGTTTTAGGACTTTAAACAAATTACAAAGTAAAGAGGTCAAATATGACAACTGAGTGACCTCAAAGACAGAAATCTTTGTACATTCATTGCAATACAGTCTATCAAACTCTTGTTGGTTTGCTGTTTGTGTCGGTTCACTCTCTTCTAATTTTTAGTGCATGTCTCTGTTGGTCTGCTGAACCACTATTTTGATCCAGTCTGATCTTAGCAATGGATTTCCATGACATTCATGGTACCCGCAGGATGAATATAGATGATCTGATGTGTCCTCCAGTGCAATCAAGACGTTCATACGTTTGTCTTGCAACTATTGGATGGTTTTCCATTACATTTCATAGATATTCATGATCCCAGAGGATGGATATCACAACTTTCTGTCTTGTGCCAACTGCAGGTCAGAATTTATACTTCTTCTACTTGGTTTGAGGCCATTATTTGAATACAGGCTTTTATTTGAGGGACACATTCATATTATAAAATGCAACACTTGTCTCTGCACATAAGAATACGAATCACAGGTTTTAGTCATTAGTCACACATTTCTTTTCCAGTCACACCTGGACACATTCATTAACAGGTCTGCAAAGCTAAAAATTGTCCATGATCCAAACACGGCATGGTGTGGAGGACTTCCAGCTGCAATGTTACATGACAGCAATGTAAAGAGATGGAGAGCGACATCAGGAAGAAGCAATGCAGACAATGTTTTAAACAAACAGTCACAGCAGCCATATGAGTGCTATTTTCAGGCCAAGTGTGGACATGCAGAGATGTGATTTCATGAAATCTGATCTCAAGAATCAGATCTTACGAATTGCACCGAAATAACAAGTGTAACCGCAGGCGATGACACAGAACAGCGGAGCATGACAGGCCTCAGCTATGAGAGGAATGCATCCTGCAACATCTGCAACATCTAACCTTTACGATGAAAATGTCACACCGACAAATGACGACGGCCTGCGAGCTATTTATGGCGCGAAGCTGGAGCCACCTGCATTGTTTCAAGCCACCCGGGGACGATCGTCATCTGTGGAGAAGATATTTATATAGTCACAAAGAAACAGTGACATTAACGAGCCGTGGACACAACGGGAACTCTAAGAAGTGAGCTAGACTCATGTTCAAATAAGTAGGATGTTAAATAGCAAACAGTGTTCTGAAAAATCTATCACCTGCTATTTAGAAGAATATGTGAGGTGACAAACACAAAGAGTGTGCAGGTGAGTGGGAGAGTACGAAGAAAGGAACAACAATGACAAGAACTAACAGATGTTGTTCATTTAAAACCACAAATTTTAACCTCATGGTGGCACTAGAGGAAAAGTCAAGGGATTGTTACAGTCATTGGGGTACATGTAGTGCCAATCAATCCAGTAGGTGTAGGTATTTCCCAGTATTAGTGTAAACTTTGAGACAGGAAACAAACATCTGTAGGATTCATCATCTGGGGTCCATGAACTTATGTGCAAAACCTGAAGGCAATCCATCCAATAGATGTTGAGATATTTCAGTCTGGACCAAAGTCGTGAAGATTATGTGATTGGTGGAAACCAACTACAGCTGGACGAATTGGGAATATCAAGGCCGGTATGTTAGAGACTCTGACTCTATCTCTGTCTTTCCACCAAATTAGCTCTGGTTCTTGATCCAGTTTAATTTAGTGCTATCTAGTGAACTTAGCCCCCATTACCTAAGTAGTCATGATGCATCAGTGGAGGCTGTAAACGATGGAAGTAAACAGTTGTAGCAAGAGCTACTTGTTTTTATCCAAATATCTCAGGAGCGTCACCAAGCATTGGGTTTCTTTCTCCACTGTTCACACTTTAGGTCAAGATAAACCTTCCATATTTTAGTCCTAGATAGTAACCACATTTTTGGATTACGATACAATTTATTTTTGTTCAAAATGCTCCAATAAGGTGCAAAACTGGAACAAAACCAGTTCCCTGTTGGTGGAAACGAGATAACAGGGAAATTATGCAAAACTGCAGGAATGTTTTGATGCAGCAGGCGTCATTTTGATGCTAAAGTGTCCTCAGATCTCCTGTTGGTCGCTCACACTACCTTGAATTTCACATTAATACAGCACAGAGCGGTACTGAGCCTCTGTAAGCTCCCAGGGATCATCAGTCATCTGCTGCCCAACCTGCACACTTCATGCTTCATACAGATTCAACCTGCAGCCTTCAGCTCTTCAGTGTGTGTGTGTGTGTGTGTAGAGGGAAATACATTTAGCTGAATCCAATACTGCAGATTTATGTCGTGTTAGGAACACTAGATCACAGTAATGCTGCTTACACACACAAATCGTTCTGGTTCTTTCTCCTCTCAGTTTATTATTTCTGATTTGTCCTCTCAACCTGTCCTCACTCCACTCCCTCCACTTTATTCTGTCAAATCCTCGTCAATGACGACAGCAATAATGATAATAATAAAATCAACTAAAATTAATGTCCTCTCGCGTCTCCTCGTCGTTGCACATGTCAGCAAGTTGTGAACGGTTCAGCCAGAGAGTGATTTGACCTTCTCGGATTGTCCAATTTGAATAATGTTTAAAGGCCCGAAGGAACGTGATGTTATTATAGAGCACCCAAGTCTGTATAAGTAGGAGGTCAGGGTGGATGGATGGGTCAACAAAACATCAGACTTTGACAACAGAGAGTGCAGTTATTTTTTTCTTAACCCTCCAGAGCCCAAAGCGCTCCACAATGCCTGCTCTATATTTCACTGTCGCGCCCAGCAGCCCAGTCTGTCATTTTAAAATCATTTCCCGTGTATCAAAACACAGAAAATAAAGCCCTGAGCTTTCTATTGTAGATAGTCTAAGTCGTCATCAATAACTGGAATCTCAAATATACATCATTATGTTGGTATATATGATTTTTTTCAATCTAAAAATGGCTTTGCCAACAAAGCACCCACGGGTTTACAATCTTATGGAAGCTGTCAGACTGTGTTGTGAGAGTGCTGTGCAGAGTGGAAAGAGTTGAAGACATTGTGAGTTCATGATCACCATCAGTAAACACTGATAGACATTACACAGATTTAACCATCTATCACGCTGAGTTTTCACTGAAGAGTCGACAGGAAGGGCTGACTGGCATGCACCAACTTTTCCAAATAAATTATTTTCTCATAAAAGTTGCCTAAAACACTCCCTACTAGCACATTACTGTTTGTCATGTGGGTTGCTCAAAATTTCATCACAGGATTCCTTTAAGTAAAAATCAGGACTTAAACCTGGAGGCTGTTTTCCAGGAGGCTGTTCACCGAAGGGTTGGGAGGGAGGACTGACGGGGTCGGTAAAGGAATATAAAGGATATAAAGGAAATATCTATTTACATCTACAGTTTAGTGTTTTGTTTAAACTAGTGGTGGGCATAGATTTTTTTTTTTAATCTAGATCCATCTCACTGTAATCATGGAATTAATCTAGATTAAAGTGGCTCATTCAGAATATGTGTAGGTAAGGTAAGTAAGTCATTGAGAATGGGTTTCTTCAGCCAGGTGGCGCATAAGACCAGAGGCTCATCTCCTATTTCCAACATGCTTCTTGGAAAGCTGTTCTACTTTGATACTTGGTGATGAAAATAAATCATGTTCAATAAGATGTACTTGTGTTTACAAACTGTTTATTCAGTTAAACATGAATTTTGAACTGTAAGCCTACATAAGAGGTCGTGATGAACTGTTTACAGCCAGTAGCTTTGTGTCAATCAGTCCAAGCTCTATTTCTCCTTCTTCCACCAGTCACTCAGGCAGACCAGCTTGTTCACATGTTCTGGTGACAAACTAGATCTCCTCTTCTGCACAAACTTCCATTGGGAAGCTTTGGGTCCGTAGTGTCCCTGTGCAGCCATAAATCAAATCAAATCAAATCAATTTTATTTGTATAGCCCAAAGTCACAAAGTACATTTGCCTCAGAGGGCTTTACAATCTGTACAGGGAGTGACACCCTCTGTCCTTAGACCCTCGGTTCGAGTGAGGAAAAACTTGCCCACAAAAACCCTTTTAACAGGGAAAAAAGGTGGAAGAAACCTCAGGAAGAGCCACAGAGGAGGGATCCCTCTCCCAGGACGGACAGACGTGCAAATGGGTGCAATGTCTCCGTGAAGACATTAGACTGCATTCATACTCTGCGTGGCTCTGCGTGAGCTTCGTTAGCTCGTCCATTTGTTGCTAAGAGACCGCACATGTCCATAACAACAGGGGGAGACACGGCCCAGATCCTGTCCTCCCTACAAGCCCGTCCTGTCTACAAACAAAGGCAGCGTGTCCAGGTGGAAGCGGCATTTAAAGAACAGCACGGAGAAAAAACACGAAAACTCTCTAAACACAACCTGGTTAGAGAGGGCAGGACTCCACAGAGTTACAGTGAAGAAAACAAAAACCAACAAAAAGAGAAAAAAGTTAAAAAGTCAAAAAGCAACCTCAAAGGCTGGAGAAGCTTTAAGAATAGATTAATGGCGATTGTTAACACCGATAACGGCCCACCACTAGTTTAAACTCTGTTTAAAAAGATACGAATGCCACATATTTAGTATCAGATTAAAGTTTTTTTAAAATGAAAAATGAAAACTCATGGTTGTAAATTTGTTTCTGTTTTGTTGATTGAGTCGGTTCTTGAATTCGAGAGCTCTAACCTGGTCCAGAGAGTTCAACACGACCACGACTGCTCTCTAATCTTAACCCCATGAGTATTGCCGTAACCATGACAACAAAGGTCTCTGAAACCTTTTTTTTTTTGTTTGCCAAACTTCATGATGTGAAACAGTGATTAGTTACAGCTGACAAAGAATGATGTTCTGCTAATAGAGGAGATCAGAAAGCGCTTGTTTGTCGTTTAATCTGGACGACCTGCAGTTCATTAAGTCTTTATCGGGTTTACTCGACTGTCAATGCAGCAATGCAACCTGCCCCCATCCCTCTCTCTCTTTATCAATACTTTCTCCCTTTCCCATTTCTCTCTTTTTTCTCCCCCAGGTCTCCTATTTACCTGTCCTTCATCAATCTCCTCCCTTCCTCCTACAATAGCCTCCTTCCCTCCTTCACTCTCATTATCGCTCAGATCTTTGATCTTTCCTGTGGTCTTGTTATCTGCTCCTGCTTTACATTTCTTTCTTTCTTTCTTTCTTTCTTTCTTTCTTTCTTTCTTTCTTTCTTTCTTTCTTTCTTTCTTTCTTTCTTTCTTTCTTGCAGGATGCATTAGATGAATTCGCTGCACCTATAAGTACTGACTAAAAATTACAAATACGACCACCACATATTGTTTGGGCAAAAAAACAAAAATTCACTGGCACCTGAAAGAAAAGTTCAGTCTGGCTCAACTTTTGCTGAAATGCAATGTAATATCATCCGACCAGGCTCTGCGTCATCAAACGATCATTAAAACCATAATAAGTTTCCAGACTTGTAAAATCCTGCCTCAGACAGTGTTTCTGCACTCGGTAAGCCTTCAAACTATCGGATATGTTACTCAAAGTTGCCTTGTGTTTCAAACATTATACCTCCATGATTGAACACCCAGTTGGTAATCTAGCCTTAAGTTGCATTACAGCAAATTGGCCACATTCTTGCTGTATCACATTGAGTTTTCTTTAATAGAAATCCCTGTATGAGTCACTAATAGGTTCATATTTCCATCATTCTTCCTTTGATTAGAGTTATAAAGTCTGGAAAGACCAAAATATCCAGGCATAGCAGTCATTCATGCTCAGTAATTAGAAGTCCTGGTTATTGGTCAGGATCAGTGTTTTACGTCAATAGATCAATGGACAAACTAATGAAAGAAAAGAAGAGAAGGAAATGGTTTTTGTGTAGGTGTGTGTGTGTGTGAACTCTAGTGTAAGTGGAACAGTTGGGCAGCATCTGTGTCCTTGACAGGGTGGTATGTTCCCTCTGCCCCCACGGGACCTGCTGTCCCTTTGTAGCCGAGGTACAGTACACACACTCATTAACTGAACAAGAGGACAAACAGACAGACAGGTGGACGGATGCACACCTGCCTGCACCTGTACACAGTTAAGGAAGCTACACGTGGTCAACATGAAACTTCCGTCAGCACTGGCTGTACCTTTGTTTCCCCATGGGGAGAGGCAAAGTGCTGCTCTCTGTGGCGTGCGCCACTCGTATTGCTCAAGTTCAAATGATTTCAACTTTGACCAATCAACTTTGGTGCTGTGAATAACAGGTGAACGCTGTCTCTGTCATTCCCACTCTGTGCCCTGAACACCTGGTCTCACACTGTGTAACCTTGCGTTCAGGGTACGACCACCCGCGAGAAGCCTGCTTTCCCCTTTGATGCCTGATTCCTGATGAGTTTCCTGGTGGACAGTGAAGTAAACTGCTGCCAACTGTAGCTGCTGTTAGCTCAGTTTGTTAGCTGGGCTGCCTGGACTGTGAGCTCAGAGCACCAGGGGGAGCGTTAGTGTTTGTACCTAAGATGTTTAAGAGGTCTTCAGGCCTGGTGTGCGGGGGAATGCTGACTGGAGTGGAGCCAGTGTCGTGCCAGAACCAAAGTTGAGAGAGTTGGGCAAGCGGGCAGTATAACATCAGCCTCTATGGACATAATGGCAGAGGAGAAGAGATGAAAGAGGACGTTGACAGAGGAAGCTAAGAAGAGAAAAGGAGAGAGTGAGCGAGCAAGAAGCCGCCGGACAAGAGTAAATGTGGAACTGACTTTTAGTGGTTGGTGAGAGCTTGGTGAAATAAAAAGCTGAAAGACAGACGCCGAGCTGGGCTGACTGCTGCTGGACTAGTCAGTGATATCAGCTGCTGCTGATGTCTTGAGTTGTTGCACTTAAGTAACAAATGCAAGTGTACAACTGCCCATACTTACAACACTCTAAAACTGTGGGTGTTAAACCGCAGTAAATTTCTACCCAGTGTCGCTTTGCATCCACTTCCACAACTACCTGGCCATTAGGTAGGTGAAGAATCACCGTTAAGCTCGTAGTTGTACTTGGCTCCCTGGGTTGGATTTGTAGCGCTGATAAAGTCTGTTGGCATTTAATGACTGCCAAAAAAAAAAAGAGAAAAAAAAAAGGCTTCTGGCAAAAACAAAACAAACAAACCCTCCGGTCTGGTTTCTCAGCTCCATCTGTGCCTGCCTTCCTCTTTCCTCCTGACTGGAAAAGAGACACCGCACACTCTATTTGTCTCTTTAAATATCTCCCTCACACATAAACAGCCATGAACATACATCATAGCCAGTGATTGTGTCTGAGTGATGTCGTATATTCAACGTGTGGGCCGTGACAAGCTGCTATATCAGAGGTGTCATGTTTGTGTGCTGTTTGGTTCATTTTGTTCCTGTTTGAGGATGAAATGAGGAAAAAAGAGCAAAATTCTCACTAACCCTTTGTAAAGGCTTGTAGTTATTCCAAAATTAACATATTAACATATCTAATAGGGGACATGGTGGAGTGATGGGCAGCCACGTATCGCCGTCCTGGGAGCGGTTAGATGTTCGGTACCTTCCTCAAGGGCACCTCTGCAGTACCCACGAGGTGAACTGGCACCTCTCCAGAAACCAGGCGGCACACTGTGATCCATACTAGAACTAAACTGACCACCCTCCAGTTTCCCAAGTCAGGTCCTAGTGGTCCCTGTGGACTGAGCTACTGCTGCCCCATTATTAGTCTGGTATATGGTGCAGCGCTTTTGCAGAGCCGAGAGTTCTTATTTGTAAAACTGCAACCAAACCCTCAAACTACACCCTGAAAACCAACATATACATCGATATTTAAGTCATGTTGTTGATGGACTCAGATCCAAATATTGACATAATATAAAAACGCATATTGGACTCCCCTCTACTGGTTGAAACCCAGCTATTGCAACCGAATTTGGCTATTGGCTGATCTGCAGGCAGGTGATGTACATGGAGGCAACATTCATCACAACCACACAGTTCTGAAGTCTTTTTTTAGTTTGTGCATATGAGGCTGAAACTGAAAAAGATGTTACTAATAAACTAATTTTGTGCAATCAACGTGTTTGTGTGTACGTCCAAGCATCAGTGTGTATGAGTGTGTTTGTGTGGACGCCCAGCTGAGCAGCGCACAGTGGTATGACTGGTGACGGCATTAGTCATTCACAGAGAGAACCGGCTGCTCTCTGCTAACGTAGTTCTGTGACATTTTCTAAAAACAGGCATATTCGAACATGATGTACCTGCGAACGTACGTAATACATCATGTATGTACCAGCACACACAGACAATTGTCCTTTTATGAGGTGATGTAATGAACCTAAAACGTTTCCGTGCACGGGTTTAGACATTGATAAAATAAGCTTTATTGATCCCATGCAGGGAAACTGAAGTGAAGAAAACAAGAACAGATCATTAATAACTTAAAAACTTTAGATTTACATTTACGGATTAGAATAAGAAGACAGAGTGGGGTCGGTTGGTAGCGTACTGGGTTAAGCGGCCGCCCCGTGTGTGGAGGCTATAGTCCTCGCTGCAGCTGGTTGCCCTGCTTCCTGTCTATCTTCAGCTGTACTAAGGCATAAAAAAGGCCAAAAAAAGAAGAAGATAGAGTGATATATAGCCTAAATAATTTCAGCAATGGTTGAAAAATATTACATTAGTGTCCAAAAGAAGATTACAAAGAATAAATGTCCCAGCTCCTGTTCTGGCACAACACCAGCTCCACTCTGCTCTTCCCGATAAACGTATCTATTTAGTGTAGTCTTAAGTCAAAAAGCAGTATTAGGCTATTTTAGCTCGACTGTTTCCTGTCTATTGGATCAAATAACACAATCATGATCCCATGGGCAGCCAGTAATCGAGTGAAACTATGCAAGTAAACGCTCAAGCTTGAGTAAAGCTCAAGATAATATATGTCGACATAAATAATAGCAACTGTAAAGTGCACCGAGACAAAAAGAGTCACACATAAAGCTGCAATCTGCATGATTTACTCTGACAGCAGCTCCTGGGACTGACCGCCAGACATCCAGATGTATCCTGCAAGAGAAGGGCCGCTGATTTAATGATCTAGATAATAAAACATCTAACTTCAACTCCACTTTAAAAGAATCAGGTTTACTCAGAGATGATCGTGTTTAGTTTGATTCATTCAATGAAAGTCAAAGGAGTTTTGTGAATGCTGAGCAGGTGGAGGTGGAGATGGTGTTGATGCTTGAGATAAACTCTCCCTCTAAATGTTTCACAAAGGAAAGGACGATGCAGGTAAGGCCAGGGGTTTTTATATTTCATTTTAAATTGAAGTTTAACAAACACAAACTCCACAGCGCCGCATGTTCAGGTGTTGTGTTGATCGATGATTAGATTTTTTTCTTTTCGCATTAGTTTACTGTGAATTTTTCCTGCCCATAATAGACGAGTAAACCTCTGTTGACATGTTTCCTTTCAACTGTACGATCGTACGTTAAATGCAGTCAGGAAAGCGACACACCTTCCAGTTACAGTACTGGCTAAAGCGACAGATGGCGACTCGAGCCCTCCTGACACGATCTGATAAATAAACCATGTGTTTGGGGCAGAATGTGTCACATCCACACCTGAAAAACAGATCCTTTAAAACTGTCCCTGAGGTGGAGCTCCATTGACACCATTCACACCTGAGCCTGGGTGTCAACTAAACATGTTTTTCCACTACGGGAACAAGTAACGTGAAGCTTCCTGTCACCGTGAAAGAGAGAAAGCACAGTGCTGTTTGCTTCCTCATTTTTATGTGTAAAGGGCAGGTAAAGAGGAACTTGTTGCGGATATTGATTAGTGTTTACAGTAAGTGTGTGTTACACCTTCCCTGCTATGAATTGCAGCTAGTGTCAGCGTCTACCGTCCAGAGAGAGTAGACCAGATGGCTGGAGCAGGGACCAAACACAACCTCTGAAAGCAGCCGTGGCAGGGAAGGTGACGTCCCGGTGCCAAGTCAATTTGGTTAGCTTCACGGCTTGAAGCTGAGCAGACGGAGGACTTCAGACGGAAAATCAGCAAATATATTACGTATAAAATCTGATCCAGTTTCACCACAATCACTGAATAATGTTGTAAAGTTGTGCTTTTGTAAAGTAATCAGTGAGGGCCGGCCATGGACGACAGAAGAGAGAACAACAACTTTTTTTTAATCGTTTACTAGGAAATTACAAACTCTAAAATATCACGAAGAACACCCAAAAATTACAGTTTTTGCCATTGTTGGTCCAGAAACTGGAGTATAAGTGACATACAGTGCAGACATATGCGATAAAAACACTTGAATTAACTTTAATTTTGACTTCATGGGGACTTTAACTGCCTCTAGATTCTACATTGTGTTTTACAAACCAGAATGTTCAGGTTATGTCTTTGAAATGGCGATACAGCTTCAGATACATACATAGATCTTCACCAGTGTGTCAGCTGTTGATCCAACCCGCTATCCTCTTCTTTCTTGGTTCTTTTTTCGGGTCCTGCAGCTGAAAAATCAGATTTTAGGATGTAGCTTCTTTTTTCTCTGCTGGACAAAATATAGCAAAAGCAGCACAGATTACTTAAGTTTAATATTTTTATCGAGTACTTTTGTGTGTTGAGGCGAGTCACTGCTGTCGAATCAAAGCTGTTGCTGTGTCGATAAAGTTGCATAAATCTGAGAATTTACTTGCTGAATTTTATTAAACTGGGTTTGAAACAACACGAATTGATTCATTTATGTGAAATCTTAAATGCTCATCTGAGCAAAGGTGTCAATAAATCAAAATGAACGTATTAATGAAGTGCGTCACCTGCTTTACCTACTCACAATCACAACAGGAGACGGAAGCAGATGGTTCAGGTTCTGCAGCAGCATATTTTATATAGATTTTATTATTCCCCACCAGCTGCCGCTGGCTCTTCCATTTTCACACTGAAACTGAAGCTCTTCAGGAGCAAATCAGTCACTTTGTTTCTGTGATTGTGCTCTTCATATCTGACACTACACACACACACACACACACACACACACACACACACACACACACACACACCTACCTTAGAAAATGTTTCAGGTTCTTCCTGCTGTTCCTCCTCCTTTACTCTTCATCCCTCTTTCTTTTTCTGTCGTTTCCCTTCCCCCTGAACACACAGTCACAGTCACGTGGCCTCAAAATCATTATTTACATGCTCACACACACACACACACACACACACACACACACACACACACACACAAGCAAATGAAAGGCTGGAGCAGGAATTGAACCCGCGCTCTCTTGGGACTTTCCCAACATGTGATTGGGATTCAGTCTGCAGCACAGAGAGACCAAGGCCCATTAACTAACATGTTCCAATACACACACACACACACACACACACACACACACACACACACACACACACACACACACACACACACACACACACACACACACACACACACACACACACACACACACACACACACACACACACACACACACACACACATACACACACACACTTCCTAAGTTTCTGGGTCAGCAGAGAAACCAAAGCGGTCGATATTTAAAGGATGTAACGTTACAGTAACGTCAGACAAACGTGATGCATTCTTTATGATTAATGTGTGTTCAGGTGTAATCAACCTGTTGCCTGAGTCTAGTCTTTCATCAGCACATGCACATAAGTAACTGGATTACAGTTTCTCCTGTAAGCTGATTTAACAAACCTGATTGGAGGAGAAGTCGAGCTGAACTCTCTGGAGACGTTCTCCGTTCATTTGAACGCTCTGGCCTCAGGGCTGTGTTCGATTTCATGCACCCAGATTCTAAATCTGAGTCTGTCTCACATTTTACAGTTGTGATGGTTGGAATTTGTTTTAAAAATGTATTTATTGAGATTACAGTAGGATAGTTTGGTTAATGTTCCCATCAAGAGATGTATTTATATCCAGTGGTAAAATAAGCATGACATTAGTGTTACTGAAACCCATTTAAAAGACAACTTTAGTTTCCTTTTAATATAGGTTTGTTGTGAATAACTTAATCGATTGTAATTACATTACTTAAATATCTAGATTTATTAGAATAAATCATAATAGTATGTTTAACAGAGGTCTATATGACGTCTACATTCTGTAATGGGGTTTAAATATGGTATAAAAGTAAATGTCTGGCAAACGTCTAAATTTAGACGTCTATAAATAGACGTATATTATCGGTTATTTAAACGTCTAAGATTAGACGAGATGTCTTAGACGTCTAAAAAAACTTTAATTTCTAGACCACTGGCAGACCGAGTTTAGCCTGGACATCTAGGGACCTTTTAGACGTTTATTAGACTGAAAAATGCTTGGTGGGATCAATGACAATAGATGAATAATAATAATAATAATAGGTTTATTTGAAACAGAAATGTGTTGTGTTGTCTTCTGTTAGTGTGACGTTCAGACGTTAAGTTGCAAAATAGGATTCTTTTGGTTGCTCGGTAACGGATCAGAGCTTTTTCCTCCTCGTTGTTGTTTTCTTCTTCTTGGTAACAGTGTTTGACGTGTTTAAATCAGTAAATATAATGAATGAGAAGCAGTCGTGATCGTCGTTTTGTTTAGAACCTCCAACATTTTACACCTGATGAATGATCCAAACAGGCGATTTTTGAAACTTTCACAGACTCAACTTTACTGAAATTCAGATTGAGTGTATATTTAAAAAACAAAAAAACAATAAAGTTTGAACATTAGGTCTCTCGTCTTTGTTCAGTTGAAAATAGGTTGAACAAGATTCGCAGATCATCGTGAGCGTTTTTATTTACGTTCTGCATCGTTCAGTATCCTAACTCACATCAGTGCATGAATGTGTGCGACAGATTTCATTGGTGGTGCAAGAGGAAACATCATCTCCGTCATCAATAGAATAATCACGTTTCTAAACAATCTGAGCATTTTGAGTCTGTCATTAAATAAAGAACCACCTCCGTCTGATGAACTCCTGCTGTCTCCTCCTCTGTCTCCTGTTCACACAGAGGAGGAGCTCTTTCATGACTAATAATGAGATTTAAAGGAAATGACTCACCGTGTGTTTCAGTGAGATTAAACACGTTCATTGCGATTAGAGATCAGAGAAAAGAAGGACGGAGAGAGTCTGAGGAAGGAGGAGAGACGGGCTAGCTGGACATAAACGATGCTCGGGGAAGAAATGAGGAGGTGGAGGTAGAGAAGGAGTAAAAACAGGAGGGGAGGAGGTTAGAGGTTTGAGAGAGAGGGATGAGCCACATGGGAAGGAACGCCTCATCCTCAAAGAGAAATCAATGTCACCTCTATATTTGCACGCCCACCGACACACACACACACACACACACACACACACACACACACACACACCAACAGCTGCACACATCACGTGCTGCTACAAAGCCGCTCACCTCCCATGATTCAACACAATCTAATCTAATAACAGCTCAGCCACATTCTCTGTTTTCTTTTAGGTCTGTTTGCTCTCATTTCTGTGTGTGTGTGTGTGTGCTCGTGATCATGATTATATATAATAGTGCACATACAGAAATGTGTGTGTGTGTGTGTGTGTGTGTGCGTGCATGGGTGTGTTTCAGTGCTATATGCTGTATGCAGGTGTTTTCTGTGTCCAATCAGTGGAGTTTTCTCCATTTTTTAAACATGGCATGCAACGTTTGTGTTCAGGTCTTAAGAAACACGACCGCATGAGCCTCAGATGATGTCACTTGAGTCAGCATCAGAGTCAATAAAAACATGATATCTCTGGTTTTGTTGTTCAGGTCTTAAACTTTAAAAAACTAAGTATAAAAGCCATAAATATTTTTTTAATTGTTTTAATGTTTTGATACATTATTCATGATTTCATGACCAGGTGGGAACAAATTTGTTACCTGTTGAAACGGGTGTAGTAAGAACCCAAATGCAGCACATTGGACAAAGGTAATAAATGAAAGTCACTTTTATTACACTTGGCAGGTAGATGAAACAGTTCAAAGCAACAGCTGAGGAAATCGTCTCTCTGGGCAAGCAGGTAAACAGGCGATGAAGCAGAGGAACCAAACGAGTCGCCGGTAGCTGGGTCGTCACCAGCTGGTGGAATCCAGAGAGGCCAGAAGCTGAACTCGTGGTCGGGTACAGAAGGCAGGGTCGGTTTCTGGGATTACGGGTAACAGGTTAGACAAAGGCAGGCAGAGTCGACAACGAGAGATCAGTCCGGAGAAGAGTGCTGGAGAGTCTAGCCTGAGCATGAAGAACAATCTGGCAGAGAGTGAGTGAGCAGGGAGGGCTTCAACACTGGCTTGATTGGTGACGGGAAGCAGGTGAGTCAGGCAGGTGAGGGGAGTTGGTCTGATGAGGAGGGCGTGGCTGGCAGGTGACAACGTGATGCATTCTTTATGATTAATGTGTGTTCAGGTGTAATCAACCTGTTGCCTGAGTCTAGTCTTTCATCAGCACATGCACATAAGAACTGGATTACAGTTCCTCCTGTAAGCTGATTTAGAAAACCTGATTGGAGGAGAAGTCGAGCTGAACTCTCTGGAGACCGTCTCCGTTCATTTGAACGCTCGGGCCTCGGGGCTGTGTTCGTTCATGCACCCAGATTCTAAATCTGAGTCTGTCTCACATTTTACAGTTGTGATGGTTGGATTGTTTTAAAAATGTATTTATTGAGATTACAGTAGGATAGTTTGGTTAATGTTCCCCTCAAGAGATGTATTTAATCCAGTGGTAAAATAAGCATGACATTAGTGTTACTGAAACCTATTTAAAAGACAACTTTAGTTTCCTTTTAATACAGGTTTGTTGTGATAATTTAATAGATTGTAATTACATTACTTAAATATCTAGATTTATTAGAATAATCTAATTAGTATGTTTAACAGAGGTCTATATGACGTCTACATTCTGTAATGGGGTTTAAATATGGAAGTATAAAAGTAAATGTCTGGCAAACGTATGAATTTAGACGTCTATAATACTATGATTACGGTATTTAAACGTCTAAGATTAGACGAGATGTCTTAAGAACGTCTAAAAAACTTTCATTTCTAGACCACTGGCAGACCGAGTTTAGCCTGGACGTCAGGGACCTTTTAGACGTTTATTAGACTGAAAAATGCTTGGTGGGATCAATGACAATAATGAATAATAAAATAATAATAAGATTTTATTTGAAACAGGAATTGTTACGGTAACGGATCAGAGCTTTTTCCTCTCGTTGTCGTTTTCTTCTTCTGGTAAGGTGTTTGACGTGTTTAAATCAGTAAATATAATGAATGAGAAGCAGTCGTGATCGTCGTTTTGTTTAGAAGCTCCAACATTTTACACGTGATGAATGATCCAAACAGGTGATTTTTGAAACTTTCACAGACTCAACTTTACTGAAGTGTATATTTAAAAAAAAAAAAAACATAAAAGTTTGAACATATCTCGTCTTTGTTCTGTATTCAGTTGAAAATAGGTTGAACAAGAATCGCAGATCATCGTGAGCGTTTTTATTTACGTTCTGCATGTTCAGTATCCCAATCTCACACGAGAGCATTGGTGGTGCAAACATCATCTCCGTCATCAATAGAATAATCACGTTTCTAAACAATCTGAGCATTTTGAGTCTGTCCTAAATAAAGAACCACCTCCGCTGATGAACTCCTGCTGTCTCCTCCTCTGCTCCTGTTCCACAGAGGAGGAGCTCTTTCATGACTAATAATGAGACTTAAAGAAATGACTCACCGTGTGTTTCAGTGAGATTAAACACTTCTTGCGATTAGAGATCAGAGAAAAGAAGGACGGAGAGAGTCTGAGGAAGGAGAGAGACGGGCTAGCTGGACATAGACGATGCTCGGGGAGAAATGAGGAGGTGAGGAGAGAAGGAGCAAAACAGGAGGGGAGGAGGTTAAGGTTTGAAGAGGGATGAGAACATGGGAAGGAACGCCTCATCCTCAAAGAGAAACATGTCACCTATATTGCACGCCCACCGACACACACACACACACACACACACCCACACACACACACACACACCAACAGCTGCACATACACGTGCTGCTACAAAGCCGCTCACCTCCCATGATTCAACACAATCTAATCAATAACAGCCAGCCACATTCTCTGTTTCTTTAGGTCTGTTTGCTCTCATTTCGTGTGTGTGTGGCTCGTGCATGTGGTGTGTTTGAGTGCTAATATGATGTATGCAGATGTTTTCTGTGTCCAATCAGTGGAGTTTTCTCTAAATAACATTTTTTTAAACATGGCATGCAACGTTTGTGTTCAGGTTTAAGAAACACGACCGCATGACCTCAGATGATGTCACTTGAGTCAGCATCAGAGTCAATAAAAAACACACGATATCTCTGGTTTTTGTTGTTCAGGTTTTAAACTTTAAAAACTAAATATAAAAGCTATAAATATTTTTTAATTAATTGTTTTAATGTTTTGATA
>NC_040016.1:21732163-21750795 GCF_000972845.2 Larimichthys crocea | reverse complement strand
TTTAATTGTTTTGATGTTTTGATGCATTATTCATGATTTCATGACCGGGTGGGAACTAATTTGTTACCTGTTGAAATGGGTGTAGTACTGTAAGAACCCAAATGCAGCACACTGGACAATGGTAATAAAGGAAAGTCACTTTTATTACACTTGGCAGGTAGATGAAACAGTTCAAAGCAACAGCTGAGGAAACAGTCTCTCTGGGCAAGCAGGTAAACAGGCAATGAAGCAGAGGAACCAAAAACGAGTCGCCGGTAGCCGAGCCGTCACCAGCTGGTGGAATCCAGAGAGGTCAGAAGCTGAACTCGTGGTCGGGTACAGAAGGCAGGGTCGGTTTCTGGGATTACAGGTAACAGGTTAGACAAAGGCAGGCAGAGTCGACAACGAGAGATCAGTCCGAAGAAGAGAGTCTAGCCTGAGCATGAAGAACAATCTGGCAGAGAGTGAGTGAGCAGGGAGGGCTTCAACACTGGCCTGATTGGTGATGGGAAGCAGGTGAGTCAGGCAGGTGAGGGGAGTTGGTCTGATGAGGAGGGCGTGGCTGGCAGGTGAGTGGCGAGTGAATGGAAAAGTACTGAGAGAGTTTAAGGAGACACATCCCCTCTAGGTTGTGTGCAGGCAGCGAGGTACGTTCATTTTTGTTTGGTTTGTCATGTATAAAGATGTTTTGAATGAACGTGTGTTTATTTTGTATATTCTTACATAACAGTTTCACGTTGATTGATGAAGGTGAAGTGCAATTAAAAGAGGAATAAATCCATAATAAATCCATACATTTCTGAATCGTATAAGCTGCAAATAGCCCAACTGGTTTAAGAACAAATTGTCAAACGTCCTTGATTATGAAAGACTGTGAGCAACTTCCGCAGTCTTTTGTTGCTCCTGTCTCAACTTTGTTCCGACTTTGTTGTGTGATGACACATTTTTATCATTCTAAACATTAAATATGTCATTAATCTTTGTGCTGTTCAACTGAAAACAGGCAGAAAAAAATCTGATGCATGTTTTTTATCTGTGTTTTGTGAAAATGCATCAACAAGTCCCTAGGTCAGTCAGACAGTTTCATCATTTAATACCCAGATTTTGACTTTTAGAAGTAGTCTTTCATAAATATTTGATTGTTGTTTTCTTTTTTCTGAGTGATCTAAATTCTTTTACACTGAACTAGATTGTCCTGTGAGGACGATGTTTCTGAATCCACACCCACTAACACACTAAAAGGATCCTGAACACTGCAGATTTCCTTCAAATCAGAAGAAAATTACAAAACTAGCGAGTGATTGTGCTCCAGTTTGTATTTTTATATCCTGTACTCATCATATTTCACAATAGTTAGTCTAAAATAACCAAATGGATTCAGAGATTTTTTTAAATACAATCTAAAAATAATGAGCACTGGGCTCTCTGATGTAATGAGATTTGTGCTTCCACTTTGTGTCCGTGTGTAGATTTGCCCTGAGCTTACTATGACAGGTACGCACACACACACCTGCGCGCGCGCACACACACACACACACACCTGCACACACACAGCACTACCTGGTGATCCATCATGACACGGTTATATAACACCTTCATCTGTCCCCTTCACTCTGCACATGAACACACAGACACAAAAAAATCAGTGTCACAGAAAGACGAGGTCTCTGTGAGTCTTTGTCACACACACACACACACACACACACACACACACACACACACAAAGTCACTGTGGTAGCTCAGTGGAGGTCTTTACCTCTGGCTGCTCAGCCTTCTGTCGCTTCCTGGATGGACCCCAGAGCACAGCAAGACTGACAGACTGACGTCAGCGTGTGTGTGTGTGTGTGTGTGTGTTCGTTCAACAGCATAACTGAGAAGCACACGATTCCCGGCCTATGCATGGTCTGGAAAGTAAACTCAACTGTCTGCTCGTCTTCAGAAAAATCTGAGAATCTAAACAGAATCTTTTTAATTTTCAAAATAAAACGCGTTTTGCAAACTTCCAAAACAGCCAAAAGAGAAACAATTACAAAAGAACTATGAGAGCAAATTCACATATTTAGAAGAAAATAAACGAGCAAGTTAACAAGAGAGCAAAACTCTTCTGAAACACTCCTTGGGTTTGAAGTCGCGTGGAGATTGGACACCACTGCGGCCGCAACGTGACAGATGTTAGGCCTCAGTGTCCACAGAAAAGATGTAGGGTCAGTCATGTTTAACGTCTGGGTCATCACATCTTTAAAGTCATATGATGCTCAGACACAAGAAACTGTTTAAAAGAAGTCTGCTTGGATGACATTAAAACATTAAAATCCTAAATTGGTTAAATCCGTCAATGTTTTATAGATTTCCGATAAGCACGTTAATTCCTCTCAGCGTAAAGACTCGTTGTTTACTGCTGAAGAAACAATGCTGACGTGCGATTCTCGGGTTCATCAATGCTCACCGGCTCAATTTGTAAAGCTCCATTAGTCCTGGACGAGCAGGTGATTCAGGGGAGAATTAGTCGTGGCTGAGAGGTCGAGACAATAAACCAGAAATCCACCGGGCATCTGCCAACGACGGAGGCGTCGACTTTACTATATATGAGAAGTGATGCACGCGCATGCATCAATCACAGACTGTATAAAACATGGATGTTGCACCTGTGATGTCACGTACAGACCTGCCTCCAGGCAAAGCTTGAATGAACAAAACGTTTAAATCAGACATCGTTTGACAAATGTTGACTGAATTTTGAACAATTCGGCAAAAGAAAATGTCTCCATGTGCTACCTCAAAGGAAGTAAAGCTGTCCACAATCAGCTGATTAGCTTCAACACACTAGAAGACACAAACTTGAACTTGAACACTTCAAGATTCTGCTTAACGATTCGATTCTTTATCGATTCTCATTTGGGGGGAAAAGGAGAACAAACAGTTTGATCAGCATCATCTAGAGGAGGTAGTGAACTGGAGCGAGTACTAGTACAGCTGACTCTCTCTCTCGTCATGGTCATCTTCTAAATGTAATGCAGAAGGCATTCGTTTAATGTGAACTGTTATATCATGTTTTATAAAGAAGCACATGGCACTAACATGGTAGGCAGTGTGTTATTTACCTTCCGTAGTAACCACAGAGGTGTTCATAGCCTGGCTGCTGCCGCTGCTGCTAGGTTGAGATTCATCTCCAGTCCGAAGCGTGTCAAAAACACGACATTCATTTCAAAATATTGCATGTTGTGTGCACAAATGTTTCTGCATATTCGTCGTGTTCCCTCCTGACGCTGTTATCTCCACTTTGCAATGATTGCAAGTCGCCCTGTTGACGTCTGTTTTGGTCAAACGCAGCCAAACTTTGGAGCGTTTGAACCGAGTGGGTGACATTGTTGACTACTGATCGCACTGCACGTGTGAAACTTGCGTAAGTTACGTGCCGTAATTTGTCGCGCTTGCTGGAATCGAGCGTGCGTAACTTCTTGCGTAAGTCACGTGACGTAATTCGTGAGAATCGTTAGATAAACTAACAAACGATTCCATGGAACTGAAACACTCGATTCCCGTCCCTACCCTCCCTCCTGCAGCCATTGGCTCTAGAAAACGCCATTTAAGTTTCACAACCACCACCAGTTTCTCCTGCACACTTAAAAGTGTTAAAGTGAGGATTATTTACCACTAGATGTCACTAAATCCTCCACACACACACACTCACCGGACCTTTAAATGAAAGTGAAATAGACTTCTAAAATAAACTCGAGGTTAGCAGGAGCGTCAGAAAGAGAGCTGGTGTGTTTTGTTGCTGCAGAGCAGAGTGACATGGACTGTGGAGAACATTTCAGACCTGCTGGGTTCTATGAAAGTTTCAGTGTTAACACAGAGCCAGACAGGATTATGATGGAATAACACGCATTCGGTTGCATAATCTCAGTGGACTGTGTGTGTGTGTGTGAACTTTAGTTTATCTAACATCACTTCTTTACTTCCAGCGTGTCACTGTAACCGTTAGGAAATGTCCTCAGTCTGCTCCTTAATTATTTCTTTCTCTCTCTCCATTCACTCTCTCTACTCTCTCTCCGGGTGGTCTTGTCATCTCACATCAGTGTCAGCTGATCCTGACGTTGCTGCTGCAACTTGCAGTTGCCTTGGCAACGCCCCGGTTTGGGTAGGCAGGCAGCCAAGCAGGCAGGCAGGCAGCATAGACGTGACCTTTATGCCCTAACTCTGATCACGCCGTCCGGGTCAAGGTTCATTCAGGCTGAGTTTTACTGGTCGATTAAAGTGTGCATTGACTTTAACCTTTAATTTAAAGTTCTCTATGTTGATGTCATCGTGTTAATAGTGGTGTCACATCATAAAAAAACTTTGCAGCAAACTTATTTAGTCTCTTCTCTTAACCTACCTGAAGGAATGCTGTGACATTTTCATATAAGTAAATGTCAGATTCGCTGCTCTCTACCTGCAGTTAATAAAGCAGAACACCGTTTTGACCTTCTGTTCTCAGACTCTGCGCTCACGTGTTTCTGATTTTATGCCAAACAAAATGTATTTACCCTAAAAGAAATGTTGCCCTTGATGATATTGCTGCAAATTGTTTTCCTAGCAGCACAGCTCGAGGAAGGGTTCGGCTTTACAGGTGGAAGAGTAACTTGTTTGATTGACAGGCGCTCCCAGTAAAGAAATGAAAGAGCAGTTTACTCTTAGGCAAAAAAGATACAAACAAATGTCTAGAGAAGAATTTCAATTCATCCTGATACCAAATTAAAGTCTAAAATAACTAAAATAAACTACAGTCACATCCACTAATCGACTAAAAGTCAGTCATAGAGGCTGCTGAGCCCGGTTTACATTGTATGCTTACCCAGCTCCTGTTCTGGCACGACACTATCTCTGCTCACTGTCAGCATTCGCTCATTAAGACAAAATAAAGGGAATTAAATGGCAGCAGCACCAGGAAGGCAAATGGAAAAGGTAAACCATAAGACAGGTAGTGTGACAGAGGAGCAGATGGAGGAAAAAAGGCACGGAGGCAGAGAGACGGGCAGCGACATGAAAAAGGCGGAGACAGAGACCGAGGCAGGTGCTTGTAGTAAAAGGTCAACGCTCCTCTGATAAGGTGTGCTTGGACAGCATGCTCACAGCGAGCGGCCCGAGCGCTTGTCAACGCGATACCAGTGCACTTCACTGGCCACGGAACACTCAGCAGAGCACACAAGGACGGAAGCATCGCAGTGTAAAGAGAGCTTGATAAAGCATCGCTGGCTGAAAGCAACACAAACATATAAAGGTCTTTACTGTCCACACTGAGCGGAAGAGTTGTTTATAACCAGTTACAGGATTTCATATATTCAAGGTTTCATTCAATATATAGACTTCATTCAATATATTCAAAGTTTCATTCCATATATTCAGACTCCGTTCAATATATTCAAAGTTTCATTCCATATATTCACACTTCATTCCATATATTTAAAGTTTCATTCCATATATTAAGACTCCATTCAATATATTCAAAGTTTAATTCCATATATATTTAAAGTTTCATTCCATATATTCAGACTTCATTCCATATATTCAAAGTTTCATTCCATATATTCAGACTCCATTCTATATATTCAACGTTTCATTCAATATATTCAAAGGTTTAATTTCCTGAACGGCATGCTATAATAAATATAAATAAATAAATAAATAAATAAATATACTGACTGAGAGGATTATTGAAGACTGGGGACAGCGAGGAACATGACACAGTTTTTACATAAAATATCATCTCAGCCAGAATAAATGAGTCACAACTGAAAAACAAACACTTGCCCGCGGTCGTGACTTGGATTTTGGACAAAAAAAAAATCAGCAAAAATATCTGTCAGTCAACAACCTGAACCAGATCTGACCAGCAAACCGCCAACTTTATCCATCATAGCAGGTCTGGATGCCGCTGTGCTCTCCATTCTTCTGCTGGAAGCAGCTTGTTTTTTTCTTTCCTCCCCCGCCCACAATACTCCATTAGCGGGAAGATCTCGACTAAATTAACAGACGGACTGCTCGAAACGTGCCCTTTATTGTTGGATAGCAGAAAAACAAGTTGCCCATCATCAAAAACAAGCCTTCTTATGCACGCAAACATGCTGACGCCTCGACTACACTAAAACTTTTAAATGACTAAAATGTGACTAAGATGGAAACATGCTGAACATTTCACCTGCTCAGCTTCAGCATCTTATTTTGTTATTGTGACCATGTTAGCAATTAGCGTGCACTTCTAAGATTGTGCAGCCTCAACCTCTGTGTGTGTGTGTGTGTGTGTGTCCCCTATGGCTTCTATCTATAGAAGCAAAGAGATGAATGGAGCCCTGCGAAGCACCGTTGATTACACAGACCATTTCCTCTCTGCTTCGCAGAAAACAAGGCACAGAAGAACACGGGGGGAAAGAGTGCACGCTACGGAAATGATGAAGAGACGCAGAGAGGTGAGAAAGACGAGGGTAGAAAAGACAGTTAAGGACACGGAGGGAACAAAGTCAGACAGATGAACGGTTGTTCAAACGGTCGATGGAAGTTGAATCTTTCACGTCAAGTGCAAAGTTGTTTTACGCCATGTCAGAACGGCATGTTTACTGCCATTACTCACTACTAATTCAAAGAGATATCACTTCCTGTTGCTGTTTTTTCACAATAAAAGCTCTCCATTGGTGAATCACATGAAAGTTTTTATTGTGAAGCAGCAATACGAGATGCAAGCTTGAGACATCACCAATCTTGGGACACATTGGACAATGATTTAGTCTGTCAGACAGGAAAATGGTGTTGTACAGTACTACAGACATTTTATTGGACTGTTTGGGGAAGAGGGAGCTGAGCTGGAAGGCAAAGTTCTCGATTCTCTAGTCTATGTTCCAACCCCCCTCACCTATGGTCATGAGCTTTGGGTAGAGACAGAAATAATGCGACTGTGGATACAAGAGTATCCTCCATAGGGAGTAGAACCGCTCCTCTTTTGCCTCTGAATAGGATGCCTTCTGGGCACCTTCCTTTGGAGGTGTGCCGGGCAAGTCCAACTGGTAGGAGACCCCAGAGCAGACCCAGAACTTACTGGAGGGACTATATCACCCATTGGGCTTGGGAATGTCTTGGGATCCCTCTGGAGTTGCTTGGGAGAGAGACATCTGGAACGCTTTGGTAAACCTGGTGCCACCGCGACCCGACCGCAGATAATAAAGGAAATGTATGTATGGATGGAAAATTAAACTCTAAATGGTCATCAGACTGTAGCTGATGGTTCTGAGTTTGCATCTTGTGTTCCAAAGACCGCTCAACGCGACTGGTCACGAAAACCAGTTGCTTTATTAACCAGTTGGCTCTGAACTACCAACCCAAAATACTGACCTGCTGCTTGAGATCTCTTCTAGGTCTCATTTCATGTTTGTGTCTCTTTTTACCTTGTCAAAATGCACACAGTTAAACATCCTGCATGGAAAAATAATAAAGAGAGACATCATTCTGCCTCTCTTTGGACTCTGATTCATGTTTTTCTGATGATCTATGCCTTGAAAAAATGAGCAAGATACAATGAGAGAGAGAGAGAGAGAGAGAGGGAGATGGAGAGAGAGACATTGTAAACTTATCCTGCCCTGCATTGCCTCCGCTGTCCCCAAGTCACGCCCATATTCCCTCATCCACATTTCGATTGGTCGGGCTGCCAGCAACAGTCTGCTCTCCATCCCCTCTGTTCCCCCTCCTCCATCTCTCTCTCTCTCCATACAGCTCGTCAGTGAATGAGTCCAGTCAGACACAAGCTGTTAAACAGCACAGCCTCTCTCTCTCTTTTCTCTTTTTCTTTTTCTTCCTCTCTCCTCGTCTCTCGCTCTCGCTCTGTCCTTTCCCGTCTCAGGAGCAGACAGTCAGTGGAGCATCGGCACGGCAACGGAGCGCCACAGGACTGACGGTGGAAAGAGAGAGGAAGACGGCAACACAACATCAAGAACATTTACCCCACAACATTAGCTGCACATCAAAGCAGAAGCAACAGATTGCACCTCCTCTGCAATTGTTGCTGCAACTGATGCTCTCCCAGCTGATCTGGGCTTGGAAACGAAGCATTTTTTGCAACATCTCCTGCAGCTGCACGTCTGCTGGATTTTTGAAAGTCAGTTTATTTGGCGTGAAAGCTCTGACAGAGCACGAGGGGATGACAACGCTGAGCAACAGCAAGGAAAACCTTTGATTCAGTCGGGGAGCAACACGTTTCAAGCTGGGCGTCAACATCACCTCTACCACCACCAGCGTCTCCTCCCATCTTCTATCCTTCACCGGGGATCTGAAGAAGAAGACCAGCCGTCCGATCTGTGAATGCACAAGCAGGAGGATGTTAGACTGACATGCAGAGTTCATAAAGTGAGTAAAGATCAGGTTTTATCAGCGTGAAGACTTGCAACCGGTCAACAACAAGTTCATCAGACAATCTGAGGACCAAAAGGGACGAACAGGACGATGTACACCAGCCTGAGAACCGAAGCAAAGCAAGAATTCAAAAACTAGAGCAGCAATGACAAGGAGAGAGATTCAACCCTGCTACGCAGCACCGCAGATAGATGTTGAGTTAGAAAGAGCATAAACAAAGATCTCATTTATCAGAGGACTTCACCTCAACAAGAGTGAGCAACCAACTGAGAGATCTCTTACTTCACGAGGATGATTTTGCACCATCTGGGCTGACAACATCAAAATCTTTCTTTGACGTTAACTTCTGCCGCCACTAAGTTTCCGCACCGTCTGTATTTGGTGTGAGCACCTTTTGGGGGTTCTCGTTCAACTCTTCTGAGGTGGATCTGCCGTGGGGGGCAGCTGACAGCTATCCAAGACGCCGCGAGCCGTACTCCGCGTGAAGAATGCCCAGCCGCGCTTGGCCAAGCCGGCCGACCCGGGCCCGACGCCGGGCCTGTACATGGAAAGATCGCAGAGCCGCATCAGCCTGTCGGCATCCTTCGAGGCCCTCGCCATCTACTTCCCCTGCATGAACTCCTTCGATGAGGACGATGGGGGTGAGTTTGAATGACACACACACACACATGCAACCACAATAAGATTGATTGAGCCACACATGGCAGATGTTATTTGACACCTGTCACCTGGAAAACTGATGTTTCCATCCATGCGTCAGGCAGGGTGTTATGTAAATCTGCCATGGCTCAGAGGACAATCTCATTCAGTGAATCGCCTCAACATGTGCATGTGCTGCACAAACCTCACACACTGCTTATCTTCACAAAAATTCACATTGTTACATGTCAGATTATTAAACGTTAGATCCTGTGTGTGTATATTGTGCACAGATAATAGACATGTATCTGCTTACAGTGGGCTAAATTCATTACAGTTTATATTGCACTTACGAATTATCTTTATTAGAGCCCGACTAATGTATCAGCAATCCGATTTTATCGCCTGATATCGGTATGAGCGTATATGTTGATACGACAACGTAACACAGGAACTGTTTCCGTGCACTGATGTCATTATTAACAAAGTTTAGAGTTAAACTGAAATATCCAGCTTTGTGACGAGTGTTTTGTATCTAAGTTTGAGGGATCATTGCAAAAAAATATGTTTATTTAAATGCATGAAGGATATCGGCTTGGAATCAGTCCCAAAATCCAGCATGGGTTTGGCTCTAATAGTTGTGGGACACCGAACACATTACTTTTACATCAAGTATAAATGGAAGCTCGTAGTAGAAGTAACAACGTTAACCTGAACTCGCCGATACGGTTAAAACTGATTCATACAGTTATAATTTACCTGCCGAGGTCTAACTTCTCACCTGGCTGCGGTGATGTAGAACTGTACTGCTGGGTGTGTTAGTACCCCGTGACATCACCGCCGGGCGTGGTTACAGGTGCGACAGAGTTCACTTTAAAACCTCGTGGTGCAGCGAACTTTAAAGTTTTGAATCCGGCTGTGATTGAAGATTCTTATTCCAGCGTTAAAGCGCAGCCTGTATTTGGTTTGCACTGATAAGATGGGAGGCAGCAGCTCATGTTAGCCCCCTGCACTCCTAACAGGTATACTCGTGCATCCTTGAGGTTATTTTAAGACCTAAAGCACTGCATCATTAACATTTCTATTATATAAAAAAAAGAAAAAGCATGAGAGAACAAGCGGCAGCAGCATGGTCAGTAGTATCTCATGGGATTTATTTCACACAGTTGGAACTTGTCGGAGCAGCTGGGACATGACCAAACAGTCTCCTTGGATCAAACCATCTGTTGTAATTATTTATATAACGGATAACAGCCATTTCCAATCCAATACTTGCAGTACCTCGGCCTATCCGGAGCCAAAGCTCGAGAAATATCTGCACACTGTTAACACCTGCTGTTTTAGACACACACACACACACACACACACACACACACACACACACAAATGTGGGCAACTAATTGCTTTTGTGAAATCCGACATACACACTAAAGGAAGAGTACGCTGAAAATGATTGTGATCTGTTTTATCGGCACATTGACGTGTGTTAACAGATTATTTGCCCTGTACTCTCATTGGGCCCGCGTGTCCGTAACGATCAGAGATAACACTGCTGTGCACAGGACGAACATCACTTTTAATCAAACTGGTTAAAGTCAATGTCTCACCTGTGCCAGTGAAGCTAATCCACCAGAAACACTGTGGACTTTGTGTCCTCGGGGGTTAAGGTTCTCCGTGATCATTCGCTCTCACTGCGTTGTCCTTTCCAACCATGAATGAAGAGCTACCTCCACGGACCTTTGCTGGATGTCATCCCTCAACTCCGTCCTCTCGGTTGCTCTTTTGTAATAAAGCGTAGTGGTTATCATAATACACGTCTGTTAGTTTTAAGTCGAGCTCACACGTCTACGAGGACTGATCTTCGTTAGAGACCAGCCCAAATGTTCACATCTTCTCAGGGTCATTGTCGAGGTCAGCGTGCTCTCATTTATTTGCCACCCTGAGCTCTTGACATAACCTTGAATAGCGCTATTGTGATCAAACTTATGTGTTTTCTTTTTTTTTGTGTATCTATTACTGGGGATTCACACCGGGGACGTAAGCGCCGTGGAAACGGTTGAGCCGCGATTTTGCTCCATCCTCTGCCCGGCGTCAATCCCCACATATTCACGCAAGATCATCCACGCGATAATCCTGAACGTACGCGAGACCCTGCTGTAAACTGGGTATAAAGGAAACAACAACAACAAACAGCTGACTTTGCTTCTCCGACATGGAAGAGATTCTAAAAAGCATCTGTTGTGTGATAAATCATTGTGTGTTGTTCCACTTCAACAATCAGTCTCTCATCGTTCATGTTGAGACTCTTTGATCGACTGACTGCTCACCTGGTGCCACCGGTCATGACGTAACGTTGGTGTGAAGTTGTGATAGGCTACATGACAGGGGGCGGAAATGTATTACGTTGATTCTGTGTCGGATTTCCTGTCTGGTGCGATCTGCTCTGTTGAAATTCACGCGGGACGTTCTGCGGCGCGCCCGGTGAAATGGTATTATTGATCAGAGTGGCAGCGATCAGCTCCGGTGATCGCAGTGCTTACATCCCCGGTGTGGATGAGGCTTTAGACAGTAGTGTTATTAATATAATGTTAAATGTCCTGTGAAGAATGTCATCTAGGATGCAAGTAATATATAGTTTGGAGCTGTTTTGTTTCTGATTACATTACTTATGATCAAAAACTATCAACAGTAAGCCAATCATCCACCAGGTCCCAGCAGCAGCTGATATCACTGACTAGTCCAGCAGCAGTCAGCCCAGCTCGGCGTCTGTCTTTCAGCCTTTTATTTCACCAAGCTCTCACCAACCACTAAAAGTCAGTCCCACATTTACTCTTGTCCGGCGGCTTCTTGCTCGCTCACTCTCTCCTTCTTCTCTTCCTCCGTCAGCGTCCTCTTTGCGCTCGTCGCCTCTGCCAAGTGCTGAGTTGGTTACATTGCCCACTTTGCCCGGCCATGCCCATTCCAGCGTCTGCACTCCCAGACCTGAAATCCACCTTTTCATCGCTGGTCCAACACTAACACAACATTAAATATGAAAAGTGTAGTTGTGTTTGTGCGTCACATAATTACAAAGTGTTGGACAGCATATCTATATTTTCATCTAATTTCCTGAGAGACCGGATCCTCGTTAAAGCGAATTCACACTGTCACGTGCTTCCAACGTGTGTGTGTGTGTGTGTGTGTGTGTGTGTGTGTGTGTGTGTGTGTGAAAGCCGTGAGCGTGGTCACAGCAAGTGCAGGTGAGATAGTTGACAGTTAATTACTAATGTGAAATTTACAGTACGTACTTGTCAATGCTACTGTTGAATGTGATTTCTTACAGTAATAGAAGTGGCAATGTCAAACAATAGTGAGATTTAAAACATTTTAAGAAGAAAAACAAGGATATAAGATTAATGACTAAGCTAAGCTAAACATTGATTTGGCTTATCTGCGCTTTATATAATGGACATAAATTGTGAGAAGAATAAAAAACCGTCAACTCGAAACAACAAACAAATAAATGTATTGTCACAGTCACAGATGATGAAATTTTGTCATTTTGCTTAATATTAAAAAGTCAGCAGGGCTTGTCTCTTCCCCCGCAAAGACTGAGACAAAAGATCGGAAAAATAAAATAAAAAAAATAAAACTGAGAATTGTGAATTAATCACGAAGAGAGCAGAAAAGAACACGTTGTAAAATAAGGTTCCGTATCCGCACCAAACGTAATATTGGCTTAGAACAACAAACTGCAAACGAGCTGGTGGGAATATAAATGTAGAAAAGACCAAAGGATTTGCTCGAAAAATGGAAACAAGTTATACACAGAATCTAATCACAAAAAAAAAAAAAAGAAAAAAGAGGGGGGGGGGGGGAAAAAAAAAAAAAAGGGAAGGGAAAAAAAATAAAAAAAAAAAAAGAAAAAAAAACGAAAAGAAGAAAAAAAAAGGGAGAAAAGGGGAAAGAAAAAAAAAAAAAGAGGAAAAGAGGAAGAAAAGAGAAAAAGACAAAAGAGAGACAAGGGAAGAAGAAAGAAAAGAAAAACAAAAGAAAAAAGGGAAAAAGCGTAGAAGGAGAAGAAAGGAGAAAGGGGAAAGGGAGAAAAGGGAAAGAAAGGGAGAAGGAAAAGAGAGAAGAGAAAAAAGGGAGGCAGGGAGGGAAGGAAAAAAAAGGAAAGGGGGGGGGGGACGGGAAAGAGGGGGGGGGGGAAAGGAGGGAGGGGGGAGGGGAGGGGAAAAGAGAAAAGAGAGGAGGGAAGGGAGAAAGGAAGAAGGGAGAAGGAGAAGGGAAAAAAGAGGGGGGAAAAAAGGGAGGGGAGGAAGGAGGGAAAAGGAAAAAAGAAGGGAGGGGGGGGGAGGAGGAGGGTAGTACAAGAGAAAGAGGGGGGAAAAGGAAAAAAAGGAAAAAAACGAGGGGGGGACGGGGGGAAAAAGGAGGGAAGGACAGAGGGGGAGGATAAGAAGAAGAAGGAAGGAGGAGAAGGGGGAGGGAAAAGCGAGAGGTGGAGGAGTAGGAGAGGAGGGGGAAAGGAGTGAAAAGGAGAAGAAGAAAGGACATAAAGACAAGGCGGAGGGCGGGAAGGAGAGGCTGGCAGCCGACGAATGACCGTCAGCTGATCTCATAGTACCATCAGGTGGAGCGCGGCAGACGAGCGAACTGTGTAGGGAAAATAAGGGGGTATGAGACAAGGTGGCGGACAGGGGGTGCGAAGAAATATCGACAAAGGGGAGAGGCTCTAACTGACCCTCTCCACAACCGCTCATGAGGCAGTCCGCGTGCACACCACGTCCCCAGCACAGGGAGGTGAAAACAGGTATGGGCAGTTTTTTATTAAGAAACAAAGGAGGAATATATCACGGGGTAAAAAGAAGAGGACACGGGAAGAAGGATTGTTAAGGAGAAAGAAAAGGGGCAAGGGGGTGAGCGAAATAAACAAGGGAGAAAAATGCAGTATGTAGAGAGAAGGGACGTGATAAGCTGGGAGGGGTAGGGGAAAAGAGGGGTGGGAGGGTTGGGGTGTGGTTGTTGCTTGATAATCTCAACCCTGTGGGCGGCGTGTGGAAGAGGGTGTGTAGCCGGAATTCGAGAGACGATGCGATTAAGAGGCGGGAAAAGGCTGTTTATACTTTGTCTTCAATAACGCGAATGAGCGATGGGAGGAGGACAAGCACGCCGGGAAGGAAAATGAGACCTGGGAGCTCAGAATCGAGAAAAAAAAAGGAAAAGAAGGGCGAGCTGAAAACTAATCGACTTCAGAAAAAAGGATAGGGCCTAAAAGAAAGAAGGTAACTACTAAGAAGACAACAGGAGAGCCGCAGCTTTGGGGAGCGGACAAAGGGAAATGAGAGAACGGGGGGGGGGACCGGGGTGGGGTGAGGAGTAAGACGGCGACGCGCAGCAAGAAAGGAAGGGGGGGCGGGATCAGCCGGGGAGGGAAAATGAAGAAGGGGAAGCGGGCGCGGAAAGGAATTGAGGCGGAGAGGGACAATGGGAGAGTGGGGAAAACCCGGCTTGCCTCACCGCGGGTGACGTTTGGTGTGGCCAAAGCGCAATCATGCGCACGGTGCGTAGTCACGCTATCAACCGCACGCATACTGGCCTTTAAGAAAGAGCTGTTTTAACTATACCGATCCATGTACCCTTTCTGTTGACACAGTGTAACCTGGACTCTAAGCCACTTCACGGGCTCTCCCCTTTTTAGCCACCCCTTTCTACCTCTTATTTTTCCCATCTCTCTTCCTCCTTTTCCCCCACCCCCTTCCTCCCTTCCCACCCCCAAATTCTCTTCCCCCTCCCTCCTCCTCCCCCGCTTTCACCTCCTCTAGTTCCCCTTTTTTCTACGCACACACCACTAGGGGGTCTCTCCCCTCTGATATGGGCTTCTTGGAAACGAAGCATTTTTGCAACACTCCTGCAGCTGCACGTCTGCTGATTTTTAAAGAGTCTTTTTATTTGGTGTGAAATGCTCTGACAGAGCACGAGGGGATGACAACGCTGAGCAACAGCAAGGAAAACCTTGATTCAGTCGGGGAGCAACACGTTTTAAGCTGGGCGTCAACATCACCTCTACTACCACCACCAGCGTCTCTCCTCTCTTCTCCTTCACCAGGGATCTGAAGAAGAAGAACCAGCCGTCCGATCTGTGAATGCACAAGCAGGAGGGATGTTAGACTGACATGCAGAGTTCAGAAAGTGAGTAAAGATCAGGTTTTATCAGCGTGAAGACTTGCAACTGGTCAACAACAAGTTCATCAGACAATCTGAGGACCAAAAGGGACGAACAGGACGATGTACACCAGCCTGAGAACCGAAGCAAAGCAAGAATTCAAAAACAGAGCAGCAATGACAAGGAGAGAGATTCAACCCTGCTAGACGCAACCGCGAAGATCATAAGAGCATAAACAAAGATCTCATTTATCAGAGGACTTCACCCAACAAGGTGAGCAACCAACGGAGAGATCTCTTACTTCACGAGGAGATTTGCACCATGGGCTGACAAACATCAAAATCTTTCTTTGACGTTAACTTCTGCGCCACTAAGTTTCCGCACCGTCTTATTGTGTGAGCACCTTTTGGGGGTTCTCGCTCAACTCTGTCTGAGGTGGATCGGCCGTGGGGGGCAGCTGACAGCTATCCAAGACGCCGCGAGCCGTACTCCGCGTGAAGAATGCCCAGCCGCGCTTGGCCAAGCCGGCCGACCCGGGCCCGACGCCGGGCCTGTACAGGGAAAGATCGCAAGAGCCGCATCAGCTGTCGGCACCTTCGAGGCCTCGCCATCTACTTCCCTGCATGAACTCCTTCGATGAGGACGATGGGGGTGAGTTTGAATGACACACACACACAATGCAACCACAAAAGATTGATTGAGCCACACAGGGCAGATGTTATTTGACACCTGTCAGCTGGAAAACTGATGTTCCATCCATGCGTCAGGCAGGGTGTTTATGTAAATCTGTCATGGCTCAGAGGACAACTCATTCAGTGAATCGCCTCAACATGTGCATGTGCTGCACAAACCTCACACACTGCTTATCTTCAACAAAAATCACATTGTTACATGTCAGATTAAAAAACGTTAGATCCTGTGTGTGTATATGTTGCACAGATAATAGACATATATCTGCTACAGTGGGCTAAATTCATTACGGTTTTATATGCCTTACAAATTATCTTTATTAGAGCCCGACTAATGTATCAGCAGTCCGATTTTTATCGCCTGATATCGTATGATGTTATGTTTAATGATAGAAGACGTAACGCAGGAACTGTTTTCCGTGCACTGAGTCATGGAAACAAAGTTTAGAGTTAAACTGAAATATCCAGCTTTGTGACGAGTGTTTTGTATCTAGTTTTGAGGGATTATTTAAAAAAATATATATGTTTATTTAAATGCATGAAGGATATCGGCTTGGAATCAGTCCCAAAATCCAGCAGGGGTTTGGCTCTAATAGTTGTGGGACACCGAACAATTACTTTTACATCAGTATAAATGGCAGCTCGTAGTAGAAGTAACAACATAACCTGAATCGCCGATACGGTTAAAACTGAGCTGATTCATACAGTTATATTCACCTGTCGAGGTCTAACTTCTACTCACCTGCTGCGGTGTGTAGAACTGTACTGCTGGGTGTGTTAGTAACCCGTGACAATCACCGCCGGGCGTGGTTACAGGTGCGACAGAGTTCTTTACTGTGTGCAGCGAACTTTAAAGTTTTAAATCTGCCGCGAGAGCCGGCTGTGATTGAAGATTCTTATTCCAGCGTTAAAGTGCAGTCGGTATTTGGTTTGCACTGAAAGATGGGAGCAGCAGCTATTTACGGCACCCCTGCACTCCTAAACAAGGTAACTCCGTGCATCCTTGAGGTTATTTTAAGACCTAAAGCGCTGCATCATTACATTTCTACTATAAAAAAAAAAAAGAAAGCAGAAAAACAACGGACAAGCATGGTCAGTAGATCTGCATGGGATTTTGGTTACACAAACATGAATTCAGGCATATCACAGGAACGGCTGGACAGTCCAAACAGTCCTCTTGGATCAAACCATCGTTGTAATTATTATATAACGGATAACGCCATTTCCAATCCAACTGCAGACCTCGGCCTATCCGGAGCCAAAGCTCGAGAAATATCTGCACACGTTAACACCTGCTGTTTTAGACACACACACACACCACACACACACACACACACACACACACACACACAAATGTGGGCAACTAATTGCTTTGTGAAATCCGACATACACACAAAGGAAGAGTACGCTGAAAATGATTGTGATCTGTTTTATCGGCACATTGACGTGTGTTAACAGATTATTCCCTGTACTCTCATTGGGCCCGCGTGTCCGTAACGACAGAGATAACACTGCTGTGCACAGGACGAATCACCTTTAATCAAACTGGTTAAAGTCAATGTCTCACCTGTGCCAGTGAAGCTAATCCACCAGAAACACTGTGGCTTTGTGTCCTCGGGGGTTCAGGTTCTCCGTGATCATTCGCTCCACTGGTGTCCTTCCCAACCATGAATGAAGAGCTACCTCCACGGACCTTTGCGGATGTCATCCTCAACCCCGTCCTCTCGGTTGCTCTTTTGTATTAAAGCTAGTGGATCATAATACACGTCTGTTAGTTTTAAGTCGAGCTCACGCGTCTACAAGGACTGATCCTCGTTAGACACCAGCCCAAATGTTCACATCTTCTCAGGGTCATGTCGAGGTCAAGCGTGCTCTCATTTATGCCACCTGAGCCTTGACATAACCTTAAATAGCCTATTGTGATCAAATTATGTGTTTTTCTTTTTTTTGTGTATCAATTACGGGGGATTCACACCGGGGACGTAAGCGCGTGGAAACGGCTGAGCCGCGATTTTGCTCCGTCCCTGCCCGGCGTCAATCCCACATATGCAACGCAAGATCACGCGATAAACTGTGTATAAAGGAAACAACAACAACAAACAGCTGACTTTGCTTCTCCGACGTGGAGGAGATTATAAAAAGCATCTGTTGTGTGATAAATTATCGTGTGTTGTTCCACTTCAACAATTAGTCTCTCATCGTTCAGGTTGAGACCCTTTGACGATTGACTGCTCCCCTGGTGCCACCGGTCATGCGTACATTGGTTGAGTTGTGACAGCTACATGAACTGTGTATTGTGTTTTATTTTGAAAGGGGGCGGAAGTGTATTACGTTGATTCTGTGTCGGATTTCCTGTGGGTGCAATCTGTGGCAGCCCAGGTGGGAATGGTATTATCGATAGAGTGGCAGCGATCAGCTCGGTGATCGCAGTGCTTACTATCCTCGGTGTGAATGAGGCTTTAGACAGTAGTGTATTAATATAATGTTAGATGTCCTGTAAAGAATGTCATGCTAGGTGCAAGTATATATGTTTGGAGCGTGTTTGTTTCCGATTACAGTACTTATGATCAAAAACTATCACAGTAAGTCAATCATTATCCAGGTCCCCAGCAGCAGCTGATATCACTGACTAGTCCAGCAGAAGTCAGCCAGCTCGGCGTCTGTATTTCAGCCTTTTTATTTCACCAGCTCTCACCAACCACTAAAAGGTTCATCCACATTACTCTTGTCCGGCGGCTTCTGCTCGCTCACTCTCTCCTTTTTCTCTTCTTAGCTCCTCCGTCAGCGGCCTCTTTGCG
>NC_040016.1:21707551-21732153 GCF_000972845.2 Larimichthys crocea | reverse complement strand
GCGCTCGTCGCCTCTGCCAAGTGCTGAGTTGGTTACATTGCCCACTTTGCCCGGCCATGCCCATTCCAGCGTCTGCATTCCCAGACCTGAAATCCACCTTTTCATCGCTGGTCCAACAATAACACAACATAAAATATGAAAAGTGTAGTTGTGTTTGTGCGTCACATAATTACAAAGTGTTGGACAGCATATCTATATTTTTATCTAATTTCCTGAGAGACCAGATCCTCGTTAAAGCTAATTCACACTGTCACGTGCTTCCAACGTGTGCGTGTGTGCGTGTGTGTGTGTATGTGTGTGTGTGTGTACTCTCGGCGACCAAGAACAGTCTGATGTAGGGCGGCATGCTGGGAGCATCACCTGTATGAAGGTGTGAATAATTTGTTTACACTGAGGAACAGATACCAACGTTGTTTTGTTCCTCTGGACACACACACACACACACACACACACACACACCCTAAATCAACGCTTAGGCTCATGCAAACACACATCTGTACGAGTGCTCGTGCATTCAGAAACATACGTCTCCACATGCTTAGACACACACACACACACACACACACACACACACACACACACAGATATGAAAGCAGTGTGTGTGTGCGGTAATCAGAGCGGAGCGGCAGTTCGTGGTTTGTGGCTCTCAGTCTAATTAAATGCTAATATGGCTGCTGATTGTGGCTGACTACAGCTAAATAGAGGCTGCAGGTTAATTCTCTCTCTCTCTTTGATTCTGTCCTGATGTCTCTCTGTCAAGTCTTCACTCTCCCGCTTCACTCGGTGGTTTGGAAATCCTGTTCGCAGGTTAACTCTGTCTTTCCACCTTAAATTATCTTTTAATCGCTCTCCCTCTTGTTTTCTCTGCCTCTCTTCTCCCGCTCCCCTCACTCGTTTTTTTCATATTTCATGTTCAGTTTAACTCGACTCACTGACAGGACAGGAAGGAAGTCTGTCCTCACGGCAGCAGAGCATCGAGTGAAGTAATAAAGACAGAACAGTTCACCTGCCTGAACGCTTGTTTGTGTGTGTCCGGAGTTTCAAAATCTCTTGAATCTTGAAACATGAGGTGAGTTTTCTTACTGTGATATGAGCACACGTTGGTACAGGTGGAGGTGAGAGGAAAGAGAAACGGTAGAAGTGAACTAGTCACGTTACAATGTGGTCTAATCCACCAGGAATGTGCATTTGAGCGTATTTGATTATCCAAAACTGTGCACGGTGCCTTTATTGTGAGTGTGTCCCTACAGGGCAATCATAAATATGCAATGTCCAGTTAGATTTTCAAAATAAAGCTTGTCGAGAAAGACTCGAATTGAAACGGTTGCGGTTTGGTTAGATTTAGACACAATAACTACTCGGTTAGGGTTAGGGAAAGGTCGTAATTGGGCTCAAAGAAATTCGTAGCATACACGATGTATGTAAGGAAGAAACGCAACAATCTCCTGTTTTTGTTTGACTCATCCGACCGCCTCAACCCCGCCCATCACTCTTTATACTCACCTGCACATTGAAACATCATGCCATCGTCAGCAACGCATAGAAATGATGGTAGACGGGTTCCTATGACATACGGCAAGCATTGGGTCATTGGTTAAGCAGCGATATTTGACGACTTAATGATGGTCTGTTCAGTCGATTACTGCTTTTTAAAAAAAGGTTTAACCACAAACACAACCCGGCGACTGAGTGTAGTTCAAACAAGTTTATCTAACAAAGCCCGAGGGGTGAACACTGAGGTGATCCAGGGCTGTCGGTGGCTGATTTCCAGAGACAGGAGTGGTAAAGAAGTGAGGCCGGACGTGGCAGGTGAGTGGCAGGTGGAGACCCTGAGGCGCAGCGAGAGCAAGGGTTAGCAACAAATCACAAAAACTGGAGTAGACGACAAAAAAGAAAAAGAGCGCTGGGTTTGTCTGCAGCGTGGTGGAGTCTGGAAGGTTAGACCAGGTTTATAGACAGAGAGTGAAGTGAAAACACGTAATCAGTCATACCTGAAGTTATAACATGAATGTGAAATAAATGGGGGGAGGGACAAAAGAAACTGACATTAAGTACAGCAGATTATAAAAACTCATTCCACATATTTCATAGTCGATTCTATCAAGCGACCGTGGTTCAGCCTTTTTGTTTTAGAGGCAGGATGATTTGTCGTCTTAATTATCAGACTGCATTACTTGTAGGTGGAACTAATAAACTGACAACGAGCCCAAATTGAGTAATCATCCTGGGGTTCCCTGAGTGAGTTTACATTGTAAAGATTTATGTCCACTTTTAAAAAGTAAGTAACCTTTAACTGGAGAGAGAGAGAGAGAGAGAGAGGCGAGGAGAGTTCCTTGGTAGAGAAATTTTAAAAACACACACGTCTCTGTCTCTGACCTGAATTACAGTCTGATGTTTTTCCTCTGAGATCTGATGTCTTTCCAGCTGATCTACACACACACACACACACTTATGCATGTGTTATCTAGCAGCTCAGGTGTTAGATCTCACCGCTCTTGGTGACAGACTGACAGCTGAGCGCAGATTTCCCTCCGTTACAGAGAAAATGTAAAAAAAAAATAAACGTTGGTACACTCAGCCTCATCGATCCGTCCGCCTCATCACCTGTGAGACGCGATCCAACGTCCTTTCAGCCTCACAGTGTTTACATTAATGAAACGTTACTCACTGTCCTTTTAAATCCTCCCATCCTCTAAAGACGGTAATAATTTATTCCCCCAGACTATTGGCATCTTCTTGTGTGACAGTAGCGGAACAGATTTGAATAAAACATTCAGAGGTTTTCCAGCAATATGATCTGTTCCTTTTTACATTACTACCGGGGTAGATTTGTACTCGCTGCATTGGAAAATGTTACTTGTGCTCGTTTCATGCAGCAGCACCTTCACAGACATATGACTCAGTATGTGACCCACTCGTATGATTCAGCAGTCTCTGGTGGGCAGAAGATTCTTCATTTTAAAGGTTATATATATGAAATCCACTGCTGCTGCTGCTGCTGCTGCTGCTGCTGCGCCGGCAGCTCCATTGACAAAAGCAGTAATCCTGCGTCACATATAATCGTAGAATATTTAACTCGGTGAAAGAGTGAGTGAGCTCCCCCGTCAACGTTCCCCTGTGACTTCTTGGTCCAAAACAACTGTGTTACAAAGACTTAACACCCTTCCGGTGCTCTGAGCTCACAGTCTGGGCAGCCCGGCTAACAAACTGAGCTAACAGCAGCTACACTTGGCAAGAAAACTGTAAATCACAGAGAGTACGGCTCCTGACCTGAACCCTGATCGTACCCGGTGCACAAAGTTACGTACAGTAGATGCACAAGTGACAGGAACACCATTCACATGATTACATGTCAGCGTGGCATTAAAATGATTTGAGATTTCTTCTTATGTGGCAGAAAAGTTACTGAGTGTTGCTTTAAATAGGCAACAATGGTTGCAGCGTAGTCGTTGACATTGTTATTCTACATCATGGGAAGAATCCCTACAAAGGCAGACCTTCTTGTTGAAGAGTAAGAACCTACAACAGTGTAAACAGTTATATCATTCTTCATCTTCTCCGTGTTTTTAAACTGTAACAGATTAAAACTCACCTAAACCGTCTTGGTCAGTCTTCAGTTTGGACGTTTCGGTCCAAATAAGTTCGCAGAGTTAGAAGTGAAACAGCTGTTTCAGTCGCTCTCCTTACAGCCAACTGTTGCACATGGGGAGTACACAAACACACGGACCGGACCTGCTCTATAAATCACACACTTTTGGTGTTACTCAGACCAGAACCGGTGCTGCTGCTGCTGCTTGTAGTCGGCTCAGTTCATCTGAACCCGTTGACCCATTCATACTGAGTCAGTGTCGGTTAAAGTGCAGTGTTTACACAGTGATTCATGTGGTTTATGTACGGCTCGCTTCTCCAGGCTTTCCATATAAAACCTTAAAAGTCAGTACATACACGGTTGTACCTTACTTGTCAATACTTTCCATACGGTACTTTACTTGTTGTAACAAAACACATCCGTTTTTTAAAGAGGTGTTTCAGGGAGGATTTTTTCTCCTTCTCAGACTTCTTCTTGTTCTTGTTCATTTAGATCTTTCCATTAATCAGACAAAAAAAAAAAATCTCTAATATAGAAGCAGAACAGGCGCTGCTGCTGCTTCTGCTCAGGGAGACTAATTGAGTCTATATTTCTTTTTGTGAGAGTGTCTGCTGCTGTAATTCTCCGCTTGTAGGGACCAAATGTTCTCCCAAGAAGACAAAAATGATTTTTTTTCATCTCATCGCAGGTCCAGTGTGTAAGATTTATGGGGATCTGTTGGCAGAAATGGAATATAATGTTCAAACGTAAGTGCGTAATCAAAAATGTGAACTGTTGAGTTGTTGTTACCCCTGGAATGAGCTTCCTGGAGTCGATAAACCAAACGCTGGCTCTAGATTGTAGTTTCGAGTCAACCGGCAACCGTAGCCTCCCCCTTTTCTCTAGCAAGGAGAGGGTGAGGTGAGGGGTATTCAGTAGCAGCTAAAGTAATGAGGGTGTTATTGTCGGAGGATCGGGAACACTAACCTTTAAACAATCAGCAGACGGATGGAAAAAGAACGATGTGAAGGAAGGAAGAATGAGAGGAAAGGCAGTGATGGATGCTGGAGCTGAGGTGGATGGAGTAGGGAAAGAAAGGAGAGGCAAGTAGGAGTAGATATGGAGAGAGGAAAGCAGCATCAGTCATGCATCGACAGGTCACATGCATGCATGGAGAAAGGGGGGAGATGGAGGGATGAGGAGGAAGGAGAGAAGAGCGATAGAGGTGAAAGAACAGCAGGGGGAGGGAGGAAGGAAGTGAAAGTTGAAAAATTAAAATGGCCCAGTGGGTCTCGTTTTCCCTCCTCGCTCGTTACCCTCGTCTCCATCTCTCCGTCTTCATCCCCGCTGTCAAGTCACGAGGAAGGATGGACGAAGGAGAGAACGAGGGGGGGTTAAAGTCGGAGTAAACGCTGTGGTGCTTTTTAACGAAGGAACACGTCGTTAAAAGACTTCTACCTGCAGGTGTGCTGCGACTGCGGCTGCGATAATGTGCAAAAAAACAAGGCGGAAAAGATGCACGGAGCTAATGTCAGACATGAGTTATAGAGGAGAAAGAAAGGGGGGAACGAGAGGAGGAGAGAGGTCTCTGGTGTGCTGCTGAGCTGGAGAGATGACCCAGAAAAGTCAGGAGTACAAAATGGACTGCCAGGAAAAGGAGGTCTATTCTATAGGGAGGAGGCAGAGGAAGGGAGGAGGAGGAGGAGGAGGTGCAGGCTGCAGGTGTTCATTTGTTATAGCGAGCAGTATGGGAGCAGGGAAGGTGTTCTTCACCGTGTTGTAGTCTAATGCAGGAATAATAGCTGTGGTGGTTGTTTCCATGCAGCGGATGGAGGAGGCGGCGATGCACATCAGCAGCACCACATGTTGGGCTGACGTTTGATTAATCAGTGTTTCATTACTCAGGGTTTATACGGTAACGTGACGTCAGACAATGTGCTCATCTTTTACCAAACCGAGAGGACAAAGATTTAATGTTGGCAAGTTCAGCTTGTTCTCGAGAGGACAAAGATTTAATGTTGGCAAGTTCAGCTTGTTCTGGAGGTTTTTATTTGTTTTGCTTAATTAGATTAAAACTGACTGCTGGAGTGTTTTTTTATTAGACTCACATCTAATGAACAAAACTACCCAAACTGGACACGCATGGATTCATTTTAAGAAGTTAGACCTGATGTTACTGAAGTGTACTACAACGAGGTTTTTGGCTATTTCTATGTCGTTATTTTTAAAGCCTGTTACCAGGTCGGATGTTTGAAGTGCTGCCTGTTTGATGGGTGGTTCTGAGGACTGCATCTATGGCCGGGTACAAAAGCACAACTTTCTAGCTTTATCCAGTGATTTTTAGTGAAACTGGATCAGATTTATGCACAATATATTTGCTGCTTTTCCCCACTGACAGTTTAAAGCACGGACAGAAAATCTGCAATCTGTGGCCAGGTGGCTGGTTGGACATTTTAACATGGGGACTAATGGAGACTGACTCCGTACGAGGAGCTGCAGTTTTTAGCTCTTCCACATTGGGATTCGGAGGTCGCTGTTTGGTTTTCCATGTGATGTCCTTCAGCTATCAGTCCGATAGCACCAGCCTAACCATTTGCTAAATTAACTGCTGCTAACTGAATCTGCTGTTGGCAGGCAACAGAACCGGGCTCAGCTGCCGGTCCGTGTTCGAGCAACAGTCTCTGAAACCAACAATATTAGTTAGTTAACTGACTCAGGAACCAAACCTGGAGAGAGAACCACCTCGATAGGCTACTGCTGCTTTCGAAGGTTGTGTCCTGGGTCCAGCGGTGTTCACTGGAAGGTAGACATTGACACAAGATCATAGCCTTACCTATGAAGCATGGCAGTGCTGTTGGCTACTGTAAACGCCAACCACTGACCAGGAAACAGGTAAATATCCTGAAGCCAATAACATTCTGCTTTTCGTGGCAACTTTAACTGAAAAAATGTAAAATAATGGGTAATTAAGGCTAATTTTAGTGAAGTAAAAAGTACAATATTATGCCGTGCAGAGGAAGACCTCACATTAGTACGCTGGAACAGACCAGAGGACATTTAGATCTGAACCAAAACAGGAACGCTGGCAGCAGCTTGACATCTCACCAATCAAAGAGCAAAGCAGCACATGCCACCAATTTTCCTGCACTCCGAAAAAATAATTTCACTCCTGTAAAGACGACCACGGCGATGATAATGATGCCGAACACGTGCAGATCCAAACGGAGGTGCAGAGCAGAGGATGCAAAGAAGCAACGAGACGGTCGGAAGACAGAAAGTCGGTCTGAACGAGGCACTTGGAAAAACAGGCTCGGCTGTCCTGACAGGCTGCATTGTGCCAGACGGGAGAGCAGGAAGTCAGGTTGTCATGTGGGCTTCAAGTGCAGACAAAGCCACATGAGACGAGCTCTACGATGCCTCTCCAACCACGGCGTTACATAATGAATGAGCGCATGACTTCATTCTTAGTGCCAGAGCCGGTTAACAGCCGTGCTTTGTGTGGTAATGACAGGAAATCACTGAGAGGCAATTTGAATGTGTTGATCCGTCGAGTTTTGACAGCCACCTCCCATTGTTCCTGATGACAGGTTGAATCCTCCCTTCCGGCTCCGGCAGCTTGTAAATTGTTCTGATACGAGTGTCTGCAGTCAATGAAATGGAAATATTAGTTAAGAATCCTTTTTTCCTCACATCTGTCTCTAACTTTGACCTTCCACTTTCCTCTCCTCCTCTGTTTTCATGTTCTAATCAGCTCCATTTCTCCCATGTCCTTCCTCTCCTCTCCTCTTCATCTTCTTCACGCCTCTGTTTATCTTCCATTTTCCTCTCCACTCCTCTTTAATGTCTCGTCTCCCCTTTTCGTTTGTCTTCTCCTGCTGTGCGTCTCCTCTTCAGTCTTCACCCCTCATAACGTCTAATTTTCTGTCTTCTCCTTCACCTCCCGCACTCTCTCGTCTTCGTCTTCTCTCCGTTACTTCCTCGCACTCGAAAAGCATCTTGTTTCTGTGTAATCTTCACTGCTGTGGTCATTGTTTTTATCAGCTGTGGTGTCAGTGTGACTGCTGAGATCTGGGAGTGGGAATGCGGCAGAGAAATCGACATTTCTCACAGCAGACGAGCACAGATGGAACCAACAACAGTAACGGCGACGCTGTTTGATTCAAGTGTCCCAGGAAGATGTGAACTGTTTCCATTTCGAGCAATCCCTGTCTTCTAAATTTAATTCATACAGCTCGTTTGCAGTTTGTGTCAAGCCAATATGTTTGGTGGGAAACGTGTTCCTGTGAAATTCAAATTCAGTTTTTATTTTATTTTAGAGTCAGTCTTTGAGAGAAGAGACAAGACCTGCTGACTTTTTAAATATTTAGGCAAAAGCAAAAATCTTTCATCATATGTGACTGTGAAATACATTTATTTTGTTTTCTGGTGTAGAGTTTGAAGGTTTATACCAAATACTGTCCATTAAAGACGAAGGTAAAGCCAATCAATGTTAGCTTAGCTTAGCATAAAGACTTGAAACAGAGGGAAACAGTTAGCCTGGTTCTCTCTAAAGGTTTAAATCTCACTATAAACGCATCATATGTTGTTTGACATTGACAAGTATTTTACTGTAAGAAATAACAGTAAATAACTGGTAGCCATTGACAAGTAATGTACTGTAAATTTCACGGTAATCAACTGTCAACTATCGACATGTAACTTGCTGTAAAAATCATAGTAATTAACTGGCAGCTATTGACAAGTATCTTACTGTAAGAAATCACAGTAATTAACTAGCAGACATTGACAAATAATTTACTGTAAGAAATTACAGTAATTAACTGGCAGCCATTGACAAGTAACTTACGGTTAAAAAAAAGAATCTCAGTAATTAACTGGCAGCCATTGACAAGTATCTTACTATTAGAAATAACAGTAAATAACTGGCAGCCATTGAAAAGTAGCTTACTGTGAGTAATCACAGTAAATAACTAGCAGACATTGACAAGTAATTTACTGTAAGAAATTACAGCAAATAACTGGCAGCCATTGACAAGTAATTTACTGTAAGAAATTGCAGTAATTAACTGGCAGCCATTGACAAGTATCTTACTATTAGAAATAACAGTAAATGACTGGCAGCCATTGACAAGTAACTTACGGTAAAAAAAGAATCACAGTAAATAACTGGCAGCCATTGACAAGTATCTTACTATTAGAAATAACAGTAAATAACTGGCAGCCATTGACGAGTAACTTACTGCAAGAAATCTCAATAATTAACTGGCAGCCATTGACAAGTAACTGGAAGCCATTGACAAGTAACTTACAGTAAGAAATCACAGTAAATAACTGGCAGCCATTGACAAGTATCTTGCTGTAAGAAATCACAGTAAATGACTGGCAGCCATTGACAAGTATCTTACTGTAAGAAATAACAGTAAATAACTGGCAGCCATTGACAAGTTACTGCAAAAGTCAGTCTGAACAAGGCGTCATTTCTTGGCCATCCACAGGAGTCTCTGCTGGTTGCCTGGCAACTACTCAAAGTCAAGAAATAGTCCAGCACAAAACCAAACTATAAAAAGTCTTAACACTGTCACTGTTATACTTACACACAGACAAAGCTGGTTAGAGGAGCCGGTAGAAGGATGTTGTCACCTTCGGACCAAGCCAGGCTAACTGTTTCCATCTGTTTCCAGTCTTTATGCTAAGCTAAGCTAGACAGATTTAACTCTAATCAGTGCATTTTCCAAAATGCTTTCTGCTTTAGTACGAAGGATTTAGTGGCATTTAGTGGTCTAGTTGTGGACTGCAAACTTCTAGCCTAGAATGAAGGAGAAACTACAGCGTCCACAAAGCACATTAAAATCAGTAAACCTCCAATCCAGAGCCGGTGTTTTGTCCCTTCTGGGTTACTGTAGAAACATGTCAGACTCGGTGTAAGAGGACTAAATGGATCCGTAGATACAAAAGATATAAGAGTCTTATTTTCACATATACACTAAAGAAAATAGAGTTATGTGTATGATTTCTGCCATATTCTTAAAATAGAGCCTCCACTCTAACCGAGTGTTTTTAGTAGTTAAATGGATGTGATTTCCAGTCTCCAGTGTCTGGTGCTTCATACTCCTGTTTCCTGTGACATTTGTGCTAATATAAGGATGTGTCATGCTTCCTTCAAGTATGTAAATGTGATTTGTAAGAGATAGGGTTGAATCCCAGGCACTGTGAACACACTTATTGGTATGAAATTTGAGTTTCTCACATATGTTTGGGCTTTTCGACGCACCAGTTTGTGCTCGAAGCCATGACGGCATCAGAGACCGATGCACCTTACCACCACTCCTTCATTCACTCACAGAGTGAGCACACATCTGTCAACTTTAATGTTTGTTCCCCGTTTCATATAAAACACCTTTGGTGTCATGTTGCTGAGCCTTAATGAAATTAAGTTTGTGTAATTATCTGCTTTTTATTAATCCATCTAATTGACTGTAATAGAGTTAGAATTTGCTTACATTACACTTCTGATGCCTAAAGTTACAGAATGATCAGATGTTTCTTCTCGTTTCTGCAGCTTTGCAAAATAACAGAATGAGAACGCGCACATTAGCTGTAATTAAATTTTCTCTGTAATTTCTTGATGTGATTATCGTGTAGAAAAGTGCATTCACACTTAATAGAGTTACAAAATCTCTAATGACACCTGCACACTGCAGATAACATTTCCCTTTGCTTCAGTATGTTAATTAAACGAATGCGAGGACGTACAGAATCGCTGTTAAAGTGTCTTTATGATGCACCGACTGAACCGAGACACTTTTCTCCACATGTGGCACTTCACAGCTGAGTGCTGCTTCGTCCAGTTATTATCTGACAAGATGCTGTTTGTGAGTGTTTGGAGGGGGCGTTCGAGAGCGCTTTGTTACTCTGATTAAAGATAGACTCACTAATTTAGTTATAGTTATCAAAAGTGTCACCACATCAGCTCAGTGTTGATATTTCAGATTTTATGGTATTGCAATGGTAATAAAATCACTACTGAAGTTAGCTTGAGGATATGGAGTGCCTTATTTTACCTTAGGTGACAATTAATCTGAAAGGTCTCAAATATAAACAATTACTTGATAGTGAAGATGATCGCCTTAGAAATAAGGACTCTTGTCCTTTGAGCGCATCGGCATGAGTAAGTCAGGTCATATTTTTATGGAGCCACAAAGTCTGTGCAGAGAGGTGGTTGAGGTGGATGGATAAGGTCAACCAAACTTTGGGATTCAAACACACAAACCCAGTGTTCATTTCTTGTTTCCAACACGACAAGAAACTCAAATTCACAATAGTTAACCAGCCATTGAGAGGTAACCTGCTATAAACTAAATCACAATAAATAACTGGGAGCCATTCACAAGTAACTTATTGTAAAAAACAAAACAAAAAAAAACAACCAAACAGTAATTAACTGGCAGTTATTGAAAAGTATCTTACTGTAAGAAATCACAGTAAATAACTGGTAGCCATTTACAAGTAATTTACTGCAAATTTCACAGTAATGAACTGGCAGCTATTGACAAGTAACTTACGGTAAAAAAACAACAACTCAGTAATCAACTGGCAGCCATTGACAAGTATCTTACTGTAAGAAATCACAGTCAATAACTGGTAGCCATTGACAAGTAATTTACTGTAAATTTCACAGTAATGAACTGGCAGCTATTGACAAGTAACTTACAGTACAAAAAACCCTCAGTAATCAACTGGCAGCCATTGACAAGTATCTTACTGTACAAATCACAGTATTTGACTGGCAGCCATTGACAAGTATCTTACTGTAAAAATCATAGTATTTGACTGGCAGCCATTGACAAGTAACTTACTGTAAGAAATCACAGGGAATAACTGGTAGCCATTGACAAGTAATGTACTGTAAATTTCACAGTAATGAACTGGCAGCTATTGACAAGTAACTTATGTAAAAAAAAAATCTCAGTATATTTAACTGGCAGCCATTGACAAGTAATTTACTGTAAAAAATACAGCAATCTTTTTCTAACCTTAGTTATTATAGCAGCCATGATGACGATGCACCCCTAACCTTAAAGTTAAGCCGTAGCCTGAGCTGTAGCGCTGTCATATCATCAAACTGGTGTAATCTTTTAAAAACTGTGTTGTTCAGTTGATCAGGTGTGTGTTGCTCTCAGCTGCATGGTCAAACACCATGTTGTGTTGCTATATTTGGAAGACTTCACAACAGAAAAATGCAGCCTACTTTCTTCTAAAAGTTACTTTTTATTCTACAAAGTGTTTCACAGTGATCACACTCCAGACTCAGGCTCTTCTTTATATCCAGGATGTGTCTGTTTCATCAGTCAGTCTGATTTTTAATTAGTCTTTCTGATTCTGAAGTCGGCTCTAACATTAATACGACCCGTCCTTCATCAGAGTGCGTCGTGCTTTCCAAATGTTGGGAATCATTTTCCAGTGGAGCACAGGGCGAATTATCAAAAAATCACAGCCAGAGCAACGCGACGTGTTGCCATCTGATACAATAAAAATTTTAAAATTGTAACAGCTGTTAGGCAGTCAGAGTGTATAAAGCACTCAGAGGGAGGGTGGCTCAAGTAAATAAGCTTTGAAAAGAACCTCAGTGATGGTTATTACTAAAATCTTGTGCAAATATTGCTGATTCTGGAGAGGGTGTCCTTTAAAAAAAGGCCTTTATTGTTAATATCTCCTTGGCTTGAAGAGCTCATTTGGAGCCCTTGACTAATTTCATCAAGTCTTTGTTGTAGCTGAGTGTTCAGAGTGGTCTTTCATTTCTAAAAGTCCTTACTCAGATATTTTCCTCATTTTAAAAAAGTCCTTGTTGGAGCCTCTTCACCCATTTTGGATGAGTTAGTCCACCCTGCTTCCCTGCCGTCTCAATACAGACCTTGGCGGGCAGAAATCCCTGCAGTGCCAGCTGTAATTGAGGATAGAGGACTCTGTTGTGTGTGTGTGTGTGTGAGTGCTTTCATGTGTGTGTGCTCTTGCTCAGCCAAAATCATGTTAAATTTATTTAATTGGAAGCACCGACAGAACTGGATCTCCTTAAAGTGATTTGTTCACCCTGCAGAAACACGGTAAAACTGTCCAGTCATTGCCCCGATGCAGAAGACACAAACACCAAAAGATGGTTTTTGTTCTCAGTTTAATGGGTTTCACCATCATCATTTCAGTGTGTCACTCGGTTGTTTGTTGATATCATTTAAGGTGTATTTTTGTTTTACTCACCTTTGGAGTTCTGCCATTCATAATGTTCAAGTCCTTAAACATGGGCAGGACCTTTCTCAGTACTGGGTGTGCAGAGTTCTCCTTTAAAGCATTTCTCATTGCTCATAAAACAATACTGACTGATCTATTTATGTGTCTGCAATTGAGGAAATGCATAAAATACCATTATTTATAAAAACCACAGCTCCAAACTACTTTATGTTTGAGAGACTTCATTGAAACCCTGAGCGTGATCTACCTTCTTTACTGCGTTCATTTGTTATAAACTACCCATTTAAGACTTTTATCACTGCCTTTTATCGAGTAGTGAAGAAACACTGATTATTTTATTGGTCTGGTCCGTCACAATGAAGATTAACATCAGTGATTTAATTCTAGATCAGTTTGTTGGATCTCTCCAGCGACGCGGTACTTAAAGTTTGGAGGAGCAGAAATATGTGATCTTTATTTTTTTTTCCTCTCTTTCATTATTGCCACTGTCAGCCTCTCATTTTCTCTCTTTCTATCTTTATCTCTTCTTTGTCTCTCTCGTTCACGTTGCTCAAACTCTGTCTCGTTATTTCTAATTCGGCTTCTTTTCTCTTTTGTGTCCTGACAGATTTTTTTTTTTTCAGAGTCCCTCCCTCTTTCTTTTCTCTCTCTCTTCTTCCTGTCTATCGCTCATTGTCTCTGTTATCAGCGTGTAACCGCCCTTTCACCAAATGCATCAAAGTTTGTTCTACAAATTTAGTAAAATACTTTTACAGTTTCAGACTAATCGTACATCTCTCAAGGCCTTGAAACATGTCAGCACGTATCAACATTTAGATCAAAACACATGTAATACCATGTGTTCCTCTTGGACTTCAACTCATTTTGAGGCCTTAGGTCTTTTTTCTGTCTTCGCTTATCCATGTTTTTTCAACATGAACTTCATCAATTTTAAAGACTTCATGAACTCAAATAACCATGTATTGTATAACAGAAACATTTAAACAACCCAGTGAAACCTGTCTCTAGGACAGTTACAATATTCACTGGAGATATTTAAGTGTGTGCGATTAAATAATGTATAAACAGCGTGACGTCAACGTCCTCACATCCTCCCAGCTGACAACACTGAACAGATCCCAGCAGAGGCTCAACCGACGTCCTCGCACTGTTACAGATTCACGGCTGTTCCACAACCTGCGGTCACATTTATATTTCAGCATTAAACTCGAGTAGACTTATTATTATTAATGACAAGATCCATACAACATTTTGTAAGCATTACAAAAGAAGCTGACTGTTCTCCCGCTTCAGTGAAGCTGACTCAAAATGGATAATCCAGAAGCAAACTTGAGTGTTGGTTGTGCCTTCATCATGAAGTAATTCTTCCCATCCTAAACATCATAAATAAAGTTAATCAATCATCCGAGTCCTAAACAAATATCCAACCCAAGAGGTAACGTTCTCTGATTGCAGGGCGTCCACATGCAGAGTCTCTAGTTTAAAAGTCAACCTGGAATACTTTTTGTAAAATGTTATGAACCTCCTGTCAGAAAGGATTCAGTAATAGGCAAAACCAGAATATATGACAGTGATTTGCCTTGGAGAAACCACCCTGTCTGCAGCAGTCGGAGGATTTGGTATTTTGAACTGGAGTAATGAAGAATCTGGTGAGGCTTTTCCAACAAAACTGTCTCCATTAAAGCTTGAACGTGAAATTTTCCATCGTAACTCAGATAAATTCTGCCATTCCTCATCTGTTATTCCAGGCTAAGTACTCATTTTTTGTCTTTAATGACTTCTGTTGGTGCTCAGCAGTAAGGTAAAATGATGAAATACATAGCCTGTATCGTCAGAGATATTTCAGTGGTTGACCGACAGACTATGAATTGGACAGATTGAAAGACATTCACGGTGTCCAGAGGATGAATCTCAACTACATGTGGCAATTTTACGACTCTTCATACCTCCAGCAGGTATTTTCACATATCCAGTGCCACATCTAGTAGATGATGATCAACTATGAACTTTTTACGACTTCTGAGGGGGAGGCACGCCAGAAAAAGTTTGGAGAACCACCATACTTGATGGACTGGAGCAAAATTTGAGCAGATATCCATTCTCAGACAATATATCCTACAACCATGAGCCTGACATTTCCAACAACTATTGGAGGAATCGTTATAAGACTAAGGCTCAAATGTTCATGTCACCATCAAGAAAAATGATCCCATAACTTCTCTATCATCCCCTAGCGACTCAGTAGGGTCAAAATTCCGATTTTATAGACTAATGTTTCCATCAACTTTGTAAACGGCATGTTAGTGGTTTCATTGCGCAAGTGCTGAAGTACAGACTCTCTACCTGCATGGCTGTAAATTGTTGTACCTACAAACCTGCCAAATGACAGTAAAGATGTGCAGCATTGAACATAACATCTTGATTACTCTGATCTGATGTAATCGAGCACTTCCAGCTTGACATTTTCATTTCATACGTAATAAACGAGCCATAACCTTCACATAACAGATGAAAAGACGTCTTATGTGTCCATAGAATGACCGGATTTACAAGCCGTGCGTGCGTATTTTTAAACTACAGTACAGCAGGTCAACCTCAGTGCAGCAGGTTAAAAGGTCATTAATGAACCAATGATGAATGAGGTTTTTTATGACAGAAATGTAGAATCAATACAAAGGTTTAACCAGAGTATTGGCGGCTGCAGGCGCGATCAATAACCCTCCCCACAGGTCACCGTGAAACTCCATTTACCCTGAGTGGAGACGATGGAAAACATCCGCTTTAATTTGCCGGAGCGAAATTTTCGGTGGCAGAGAGGAAGAAAAGATGATCAAGTGATCTCAACCCAAACAAATACACAGAAACCTGGACGGAAACACTTCCCCTTAATCAGATGAACCTAGATCTTTTTAATATGAACATTCAACGTTCGGAACATTAACAGTACGTCCCTTTAAAATATGCTAATTTTGAAATTATGGAACTTTCTTTCATGATAACCAACGATCTGATCTGTTAGCTCATCTGGTCTAATCTCAATGAACAGATATCTGCATATGAATGTAGGATTTGTAGGGAAGGAACCAAGACTTTGGGACTGGAAGTGTTCTGGTTTCCATTTGTAGTTTTAGCAGTATTGATCAGTCACATTTGTGCAAGCTTTGGTTGCGACATCCCGTGTGGAGAGCAAAAGAATAACCCATGGTTATCATCTGACAACGATTTACTCTTTTATTAACTGGCTGTAAAAATGTTTGAAGAGATTAGCTGAAATGTGTGTTTCTTATGCTTCTTGCTAATTGGACTGCAAAGAAAGTCTTTGCATGGATATCCAGATAAAGACTAGTTACACCATTGGCTGTTGCCCCTAGTGGCTAAATCGTCATCAGGCGACAGCCGATTGGTTCTCGGATTGCGTCTGGCCTGGTTTCTTAGAGTGCTCCACTTTGTGACCTGGTTGACTTGGTTGTCGATCCGTAAAGATGTTTCATCTCTCATCAACTCTGACTGACTGGTGGGGAAACCCAGCTATTTAGTCTTGGTGGGATCATTAACCAGGTCATTGTTTCCACTTGGTTCGTCAGTGCTCTTCGTTGCTGTGACAGCTTTTGCCCGAGTCATTAAGGTCACCTGAGCTCTGGTGCGGACGGAGGTCACTGGTCCCACTGCTGTAAAAACTAATGCTACAATGGAAGATACAGAAGGTACTAGTCTGAACCATCATTCAGACACTGGACGCTTAGTCTTGGTGCTTAAACCTGGATTACTTTTCTGCGTTGGGCATAAATGTTCTGGATGAACAGTGACTGTTTGATGTCAAGCAGAGGAAAGATGAGACGTGATTGAATCATTTCACGCTCCTGACAGACTGCCAGTTTTCCATCTTTGGCATCAATCTAACTTAATGTGTCCTTGAGCAAGGCATTTAAAACTTGGCTTCCCTGTGCCAACTTTACGAGTCTGCTGCAACTGTAATTGGTACAGTAGCTTCCAGGTGTTCAAAAATAACATGGTGCACTCAGCAAATCCCTTCATTTTGGAGAAAGGTTAAAAAATGCTTATCTACCAATAAAGTAATTAGCTCTGACTCTGTCTTCCGGGCTCGCAACGTTCTGCTTTGCCCGTCGTTTGTCGTGCCAAGAGGTTTTTCAAAAAGCAGCGTCTTATTCATCTCCAACCTGAGTCATCACTCGTCATCGGCTGAACTTCCTCTACAGGAAAGTCATTTTTTTCAAATAAATGCAACTCTTTCAGCGCCTCCCAGGATCCTCGTTCTCCTCTATCTCGCTCTGACTGGCACCTTGTGCCATATTTTCTCTGACTTCTGTCATAAATGGTCTGTCGGTGACAGAGCAATTTCACTCACTGGATATTACCGTACATCTATTTTATTTTATTTAACAATTTATTCAGTCCCTGGAGGTTTGGATGTGGAGGACTGCCAGGCCCTTTCCCAGCAAAGTGTTGCTTCATTTCGAGGATGGATCAAAAGTTTAAGCCAATGATGATACAAGGATGACTTGCTGGTTAGAAAATGAAGCAGGGAAATTTAGGAAGAGCAGCGTTGACAAACTATCTCATACCGAGAAGCATTTTTAGATGTCTACTTCTTGGATGTGTGAAATTAGGCCAAGCTAAAACGCATCATGATGTTTTATCTATTTGTTTTTATCCCATGTTACCCAGAAGAGGAGATGCACCTCGACTGCCTTCATTAGCTTTAGTGATAAACTCAGTGTGGAGGTAGAGGAGGTTAGGTGGGTGCGGGGATATGTCACAAGCTTCTCTGCATGACACGGGAGGCAAATAAAGCCTCAGACGTGTGTGAAGCCGAGAGTTTTGAAACTTTCTAAAGGGTTTCAAGAGATGTCTTAAAGAAAGAGTAAGGGAACCTGTAGGGTGCTACAGTTTGTCGTATAGAGTGTGACACTGACAGGGTTTGGATTCGTTTGATTCCCACTATGTAACCCCCAACCGTGCTAGAAGTGGATGTATTTGCAGTGCCGTTAGGAGGTTTGGATATAATCCTGCACCAAATGTTTGTTTATGTAGAGAGGTGGAATAAATATAGAAATGTTCACTCTCTGAGAAACGAGGAGGTACAGAACAGCCGCTGACGTTTTTGTTATCCAACATCTCAATCTGCAAATCTTTAGATTCAACTTCATACCTACCTTTTTCCTCCTCTCAGCAGGTCTGTCTCAGCGAGGACGTTCGACTATCTCTATAGTTAATGTGACTAAGGTGTGAGTCATTTGTGAGTTGATTAATGCAAATGTCACTGATTGCTTAAGTAGTCCAGACACGATGAATCAGGATCTGTTTATGGTCAGGGGAGTTAAAAGTTTATTGGATTTTCTTTCCCATACTGTTTCAATACGGCTCATTTCATTACTAAAATCTGACCAGTAGAAGAAGAAGACACTTTACTGACAAACAAGAAACAGACGAGAGAGGAAAAAAAATCAATGTCTACCAGAGATCAAGAATGGTGGAAGTGAAGAATGTTCAATGGACAATGAGGAGAAACAAGAGGAGCCTTCCTGGACACACTAGATTATTTATGTTAGCTGTGTATTTAATCTTCATTGTAGAGTGCAAACAGCCCAAATGCACAATACTCATCAGCAGCACTGGGATTGTAATATGCCGCCAAAATGAATGTGTCGTGGAAACGCAAATCGCTTGAATGAGAGACGTGGACGTAGATCGTTGGTGGAACAAAGGCGGACAAAATGACACCTGGTTGCTCAAATAAGCCACCTGTAACAGCACCTACCTGTCAATCAAAGCGTCCACGCTCTTAATCCTGCATAACTTTAAGCCTTAATATAATGTGAACAGGTGAGTTGTATATAAATTCACCCTCAGTACAGTTGTCATGAACGGGGAAATTAGCTACAGAGACCAAAACTGTTTTTTGTACCAGGCTGTAAACATGTTTATTTCTGCTGTGAAACATGGGGACCTTTGGAGACTGACTCACTTCTGGAGCCAGCCTCAAGTGGACGACAAGAAGAACTGCAGTTTGTGGCACTTTTGCATTGGCTTCACTTCACGGCCACGTGAAAAACATGTTAACATGAGCATGTTTCTTGTTTCTTCATCAGGATCCCCGTTAGCGCCAACATAATAATTTCGATATTTGCTGAAGAGAGTCAAAATATCCACCCTCTGGACTTGCCCTTGCAGACTTCGGTCTACAATAGGTGAGACTGCAAGGCTATAAGCCGCTCATCGTCAGGCCTCAGGTCTGTCATATTTCCTATTTCTGGTCTCCATGACTTAAAAAAAACAACATTGTTTTACACCTACATGATGAAGTTCTCTTTGGCCTTGTAGTCAGCAACTGGAAAAGAAATGCCACGTCTGTAATGAATCATTGGTCATCATTAAATCAGTGAAATCTGTTGAGGTCTGCACCCCATGCGGACTCTTTGGCAGTCTGCAGAAAGTCTGCTCGAGGCCCCCCTTGAGGACTGGATGAGTTGTGGGTTTGGACGGCCCAGATCAGCGTTTGCAGACTTCCTGGGACCGCGCCCGCAAAGTCTGCAAGAGGGGCGAAGTCTGGACATTTGGATTCAACCCAAGAATCCTCACTGTGTCACAATAACCCATTTAAAAAGTTTATCTCTGCACAGCGCACACACACACACACACACTGTGTGTTTCTGTGTTTTTGAGTCATTCAGGCCACAAAGGTGTGACCTACCTTTGCTATCAGTCTCTCTGTCAGTCAGTGTGTTGGCCAGATAAGTTGGCTGAATGGAGAGCAGCTATTTCTGTGTCTGCTCTGCTTTCATTAACGTCTCTCTGCTGGGAGACAAACTAATGAGTCCGGGCTCTCTGATTGCTACATCACAACTTTTGTGACTCACATCAGACACTTTTCTTGTGCTTCATCACAGTGGGTGCTCCACATCACACGCTGTGAACCACATTTGCCACAAACACAGTAGCCTATTTTAGAGGGGAGTGGGATTTTGCTTCATTCACTGCACAGAGAAGAGGCCGGGAGCCTGTGATCATATTTAAAAATGTTCACATTTTAATAGTAGTAGTACGATGTTATAATGACGTCATTCCTTGCAGATGTTTGACCTTCAGAGGACTAACGGTCACGGAGTTGTGGAAGAAATTGGCTTTGACAGAAGTGGACAGAGGCCCACTTTGCAATTCCTCTGAGCTACCAGATTTTATAATGACTGGACCAGACTCAAGATCCCAAACATCTGGAGACAAATAAACAACAACAGCTGGTCACGGAGGGAAAAAAAGAGGTGCGTCTTGGCTTTGCAAGCAGATGCTGCCTGTCTGAACATCTGTCTCCCTCCGCATCGTAAACATTCATGTCTCAGGGTCATTACCTGTAGCTGGTGTTGACTGCTCACCATGAATGCAACACATAGACTGTACTGGTTTTTAAGAGGGATTTGACGTCATGTCGTCAGAATAATTTTAAAGCCGCTGTGATTAGCATTTGCATGTATAGTTGGAATTGAGTCATATTGTGTTTCTTCTCTGGTTTTAATTCAAAATATCGCCCTACTTCACTTGATATTCTGATTCAATAAACCATAACTAGCTTTAGAAAACATTACTAATGTGTATTTTGTTCTCTGATGTTGATCTTTATACTGAAATGATTAAAGTTTGAGTGTAATAACAAGCTCTCATTGAGTTTTGACAACTGCGTGAGTTGAAACTTATGGTAGACTTCATCTATAAAGGATCAGTGTGTATGATTTAGCGGCATCTACCATGGTAGCTGCATATTGCAGTGTTGTAGTACTTTAGATGGGACTTGTTAAAGGCCTCGGTCCTGTCTCAGAATTTATTGTATTTATATTTAGATTTGAGTTCAAGTCCACAACTGCAGGATGTCATTTAACCGCCTGTGCATTTTCTCGTTTATTTGTTAATTGTTTGGGAGGAGATATCGCCCAAATCTTCTGAAATAAAATCTGGTTTCCTAAACCACAAAGCAGCGTCTTAAAGAACTTTAAGGCGCCTAATGAGCTGACCAAATGTAGCAGCCACATTTCTATTAGCTACCTGAGTAGGCTTTATACTGCGTGGTCTTGGTCTTGACTTGGTTTCAACCCCTCAAAGTCTTGGTCTTGTCCCAGTCTCGATACACTCTGGTCTTGGTCTCGGTTCAGTTGATCTTGACTACAACACTGGCAGATTTCAACCTGTCCTGTTCCAAGCATCAAGGACAAACCACTGCAGCCACGGATCATACGAAACACTGAACGTCTAGAAGAAGATAGAAGAAGATAGAAGAAGATATACTTTATTAATCCCACGAACGGGGAAATTCTTTTTACACTATATTTTTATTTACATGCATTTTAACCCAGATACACACACACATGCAGTACAAGGCATAGACATGCAATTTTGGAGAGAGATGGTGGAGTGATGTGCAGCCCCCCTGAGAAGCGCCCAGCGAGCATGCCTTGCTCAAGGGCACCTCGGCAGTGCCCAGTAGGTGAACTGGCATCTCTCCAGCTACCAGTCCACCTTCCATATTTGGTCCATGCGGGACTTGAACCGGCCACCCTCTGGTTCCCAAGCCAAGTCCCAATGGACTGAGCTTCTGCCGTCTACATAGTTATTTTGTGTTGATAAAGTGAAGAAATGTGACCTTTAGAGCGATTCAAAGAAACGTTACTTCTGCTTTTCTTCAGAAATGTTCCCGCCTTTTTAACATGGTTAACAAGTGTTAGTGTTGTAAGAATTAAATACATGCTAAGACCCCAGACAACAGCCCCACTCGTCACTTTCAAAATTTCTGCAGGAATTTTCTAGTTATTATTTTCAGGTGATTATACACTAATGTAAACTTAGCTATGGTTATTATATTCCATCTTTATTAACAGATCTCCCTAAATCTGACACACTGGAGCTTTAAATAACAATTAAACCCTCGTTGGAGAGAAACAAGAGCAGTCTGCTGCGGGAGAAACATGCAGACAGAAGAAAGTACAGCAGGTCCACTGCAATACGAATGTGTGTTTAACCAATCTGATGATTAGAGATCGAACAGTTCAGCCATCGTGAATCAGGAAACAGTACACAGATGTTTCTTCTAGTTTGTGCAGACCACATCTGCTTTACCTCCAAACCGAACACAAACTGCTGCAGCGGTCAGCTCGCCGTGTTCCAAAATAGTACATGTGCACTCAAGTTTTCTGACATTTTTGGGACCGACTGGCAGAGGGAATAATAATGCTGACTCCAGCACGAAGCACAGAAATAGAAAGGTGGAGACGGACGGAGAAAGACAGAAAGCATCTCATAGGTTGAGTGTTCTGTGTGCAGAGGTGTTGTAAATAAAGAAACACTGTCTGTCTGTATCTTCAGAATTTTAATCCTTTATCTTGATTGCCTGGGAAGATTACCTTTCACTCCGCTGCAGATAAAGCATGTTCAATTGGATTGAACTCAACTGAGATAATATCCCATCAGAGCCATGAAAGGGTGGCAGAGAAGCAGCCATTATCCACCTGCTGTATTAGTTATGTAACTCTACTCCACCTCAGTACACAAGAGGTGACACACACACACACACACACACACACACACACACACACACGGCTTTCAGAGCATTGTCACTGCAGGTTTGGATTCCAACGTGGTCTCCGTAGTAACAACATCCACGTCCATGGCAACCGTGTCTGTGTCACACCTGCTGATGACACAAGCTGCATCACTCCCCCCCCCCTTCAGTCCCTCGTGTGATTAACGCTCAGTGGCGAGCAGCCAATTAAGATTTCGGACGGCTGTCAATTATTTTGTGTCATCGCTGACAGCCGCAGAGTCACAGCGTCTATATATAATGTGGAGCACTGCATTGTACACGCTGCACTCATTCTGTTCAAATGACAGTACACAGTGTGCGCATTACACTCAGTCTGCTACAGTAGTTCTCATGCATGCTCATTTAAAAACATTATTCTGACGATATAATACAATATATAATCATTTTGAATCCGTGATGCAGTGACCCAGGTTTGACATCCCTTCTCTCTCTGTTTTCCAGTCTGTCATCAGCTGTTGAATGATGGCAAAAAAATACCCAAGAAAATAATAACGATAATAAATAGAAGAATTTTAAGATCACTGGCATGTGATTGTGTATCGATTCAATTTTATTTATCTAGCGCCAACTTATAACAAAAGTTATCTCGTGACACTTTCCATACAGAGCAGGTCTAGACCGTACTACAACAACAGAAACCTCGGGCAGTCATCCGCTGTGACCGGTTGAGTTGAAAAGAGACAGAGGCAGATTAATTATAAACTGTAATGGAGATATGGCAGCAGTGGACGTCAGTAGACCACAGATCCACGAGAACCTGCTGGACGAGAGAGTGCAAAGACTCTGTCTGGGAAGAAGTTTCATTAGTAACATGCATTAATGAGACGTGAATGTTTACCACAAGCATGAATTTCCTCTTTCTTTATTCTCAGATGTATCTATCGTCTATAAAAAAAAAATCTTAAAAACAAACAAACAAACACTGCAATTATGGCTCCAAATGGGAAGTGCTGATCAGGAGTAACCCCTTTTCATCAACATCCAACAATAAATATTCTTTTTGTTTCAATAGGAATAAACCTCTGGCTCAAACTGTCCGCGGCGTTGGCCTACACGATTGTCTTTTACTGGCTGTCAGAAGAATATTTCCTGAGGTGGTGATGCTGTGTAATAAATGTGAGGAACAATGGTGTCTCATACAAACAAAGTTTCTGTAGAATAGAGGACTAACACACAATGCTCGCTGCATACCTGCATGAACGTTTTCTTCACCTGCGCCTCATGGATGGCTCTGACACGTCTCAGCCTTGGTGTCGTAATCGTAAAGACTTTTACTGTCTCCAGACTGTGAAGCATGTCATTCTGTTAGATGCACTCATTTATCTTCCAGTGGTTTCCGTCTGAAGTGAATCAGGTTCGTCTGAGGCCAAGCAGCAAACAAAAAAATATATGTATTTAAACCGTTTGAAGGTTTTCTGATCGTTGACTCAAACATTGAATGTCTGTGACTTCATGCAGACCTTTAAATGTTCAAAAGATGACGTGACCTTACCACAGTAGTGCACATTGGGCTGCTTGTGAATCCAGACACAGGGCAAGATTAGGATTAGGAAGTGTGTTTTACAGCTACAAAACATGGTCGGGTTGTTCACCGGGTCTCACGAGCTTTAAACGTGCATTCTGACCCAATTTTATGCCTCTTGTAATCTCAGGAGTTTTAGACTTATGCCTCTGTGGAGCTCATTGTAAATTAGACAGAACATGTATATGTGTGTTATATTAAGTTTATGGACTCCCAGGTAGCTCGTGAGTTGTGATAAATCAGCCTCGGCTCTGGCCCATATTTAACTTTTTCCCCTTTTTTTTTTTTTTTAGCACGAGCTAACTTTGACCCAGTCTGGCCTGAGTTGATTTAAGCCTCCGTTGTTCCACCAGAGTCACGTCGAAATGAAATGTTTCGCTTTGTCGCGAGCTCGAGATTCAAGATGAGCTGCTCTTAACTTAAATGGACTTAAATGTCTTCCATCACTCTCCCTCCACTGTTTGCATGTCTCGTTTCTATAGAATAATACATTGCAATGGCTACAACGGCCGCTGATCACGTGTCTGAAGGCTTTAAAAATGTATTTCCTGCAGCTCCAGTCGAGTTTAAATGTAGAAATTGTTTCAGATAGAAAACATCATTTTATAGTTTTTAGTGTCGAGCCCTCAGAATCAAAAAGACTTCTTCTTTATGGAGCCACC